>NC_142015.1:7649988-7684849 GCF_049901735.1 Notechis scutatus
GCGAACCTCTTTAACACATTCTTTGGCTCAGTATTTGTAAACAGCAATGGATCATGCCCAGTATTTTCTAGTCGAACCACAGACAACTACAACGATCTTATTATTTAATATCGATTTTACAGAAGACAATGTTGAAAAAGCCCTACACAATCTAAAACCATCTCTATCCATTGGACCGGACAAAATATGTGCCTACTTCTTAAAAAAGCTATCCACTGCCATAGCCGAACCTCTAAGCATAATCTTTGAAAAATCTTTCAGGACCAGCTCCTTGCCAAAACTATGGTCACAAGCCATGGTCATCCCTATCTTCAAAAAGGGAGACCCCAGCCTAGTTGAAAATTACAGACCAATTTCTCTGCGTCACCTGTAAAGTCACGGAATCAATTATTAAACAATCCATCATCTTCCACTTAGAAACAAACAACCTACTCTCTAATAAACAATTTGGTTTCAGGAAAAAGTATCATGTAATCTGCAACTCTTATACTGCCAAAAACATATGGACTACACAACTCGATCAGGGCAAAGCAATAGAAGCAATCTACATAGACTTCTGTAAAGCCTTTGATTCAGTGGTACATGACAAACTACTCCTAAAACTAAAATCTTACGGTATCTCTGATGACACAAAGGATAAGATCCAAGGGAACAGGAAGTGATGATGACATTTCTAGTTTTTATTAGATAGCATTAACTTTGGTCTTGAAAAGTGTAAATGAGACAAGCTGATATTAATGGTAGATTTGTTTCCAGACAGAGCACATGAACTTGACATTGTCCTTTGAATCAGAAACGGTAATGGTGTGTGGGAACGACCTTGAAAAAGACTGGGCAAGCTGAGGGAACAATAACACAAGAGACAACATGACCCCACAGCTGCATAATAGGTGGTGTAAGAGGCTCAGAAGGGACTCTCCCTAGTTTCTCAGACTGCAAAGGAGACAGTGGAAGATTTGTCCTTTCAGACAAATTAGTTTTTATCTGGTTCTTCTTTTCCATTGTTTTGCCAACAAGCAAACAAGCATTTCCAACAAACTGCATTTTATAATTTTATAGAAGAAGGAATGATCCTTCTGCATTTAATTAATTGAATTTGTGCAGAATTAAATTAGTTTTTATCTGGTTCTTCTTTTCCATTGTTTTGCCTTAATTCTGCCTAATTAAAAAAATAATAATCAATATTAGATTCCAAAATCTTGAGTATTTCTCAACTAATCATCCCTTTGTAGCTGAAACAACTGAATCATGTAGCACATTCCAGACTTTGACAACCCTATTACAGAAGTCATATTTTTACAGTCAAGTTTGCATTGAGCTTAAAGCAGTTGTTAGCACACGTATTATTTGATTAAAACAAAAAAAGTCATTTATAGCAAAACATTAGTACATATAATTTTGTATAAAATACCAAGGTCTGACCACAAGCTATGCCGTTCTACATTATCCAAACTGAGAATGTTGAGCCTAGTAGCGTAGGGAATTCTATCGTATAAAGAACAGTGCAAGACTGAAAAAAAACTTCCGGTTTGTCGGCTTCGGCGAGCGGTAGGGATTCGCGAAGCTGCGCGATCCCTGCCGCGCTAGCCGCTTTTGGGGCTCCGATCCGGACGGGTACGAGCTAGGCTGCACCTGCAGGGGCAGCTGAAGGTAGGGGATCCGGAGAGGGGTTTGGGGTGTTGCAGACCCCTCCTCGGCCGGCAGAACCCCTTTTCCCAGGACGGTGCAGCGGCGGTCCGTAATGGCCGCCACAAAGAAGCTGGCAGCCGGGTAAGAATGCGCAGGAGGAAGTGGAGAAAGTGTTCGATAGGAGAAAGTTTTTCTTGGTTCCTAGGACTCTAAGACATATTTAACAAAATTCCTGAAAAGTATGACTTTCTGAATGATACCTTCGAGAAGAGGAAAAAAGCGGCAGTTTGATGGTGCTGAAGGGAAAGCTTACCCTCTTTTCCTACGGAATAAAAAGTGAATATTAAAAAACCTATTTTTTTAGGTGAAAACTGGCTTTGAGCGATGAGTGGGAAAAGAGAGGACTAAAAAAAAAATATTTGTATGCTAAGACTTTGTTGGAGGAGATGCCTTAAGGATTGAAAGACTAAAATATATTGCAATAAGATTTTAAGAAACAGATTTGGACTTTCTTTTTTTCTGATTGATACTACCCTAGGAGGAGAAAGTGAGAACTCTGCCTTGGTTGGGACTGATTGATAACTTTGGGACTGTTTTGTTTATTTTTTTTGGAATATTCTGGTTGTTGTAAGAAGAAAGAAGGGGAAAAGAAAAGAAAAGATTTATAATGGCTCTTTCTATTGAGGAACTGAGAAAAGATTATGAACAAGCAAAAAAAATGGTAAAGCTGGTTTGAAAGAAGCCTTCCTTTTTTTTAGAAATGGCGCTTATTAACTATCAACAAACATTACAACAGATGAAGACAGCAGAAGAAGAAGAAGGAGAGGAAGCCATCTTTAATAAATCTCAGAACTCGACCAAGAAAGAAGGAAGAGGGAAAGGAAGAGAAATAAAGGACTTAAGATTTAAAAAAACATTTAAGAAAGGGAAAAACAAGGTGCAAAATCAATATAAGGATAGTAAACAAAAGGGAAAAGGAATACGACAGAGAAGGGAAGCCAGTAAGGCAGAGGCTAGAAGAAGGGGGGGGGGGTAGAAAGGTTTGTTGGGAGAAGAAAGAAAGGGAAAAGGTGGAGAAAAGCTACAAAGTTTTGAAATTAAATGGGAAAAAAGGAATCTTTTTTAGGGATAAAGGATAAAGTATAATTTCTTCAAAGAGATTTTGCAAGGTACATAAGATGATATTGTAGTATTGTATTAGAAATAGAAAACTTAAATGGCTTAAGAGTTGATAAGAGATTAAAATGTTGAAATGTTAATAATGATTGGTTTTAAAATTTAATAATATGAGGGGAGGTTTAGAATATTGAGTTTTAATTAAAGAGTTTAATAAGATTATGGTATTGATGTTATTATAAAATTTTTATTATAGTATTTGTTTTTAATATTTAGATCTATTGTTTAACTATGTATTTAATTATTCTGGATGTATTATTCAGATAGAATGTACCAAGCAAAATCGGATTGGGTATTGGGTGGTATTTTAAAGTTTAACTTGATTAATTTAGTGGGGAGATAGAAAGGCATCATACTCTGATTAGTGATTTCAGGAGAAATTTCTTTTTTTTTTATAAGGAATGAGACAAAGGTACAATAAAGAATGGACAAAATATATAAATATAATGACTCAAATTAAGATGATTAATTAAGATAGAATTAAGAAGAGTGAAATATGTGGAGAAGTTAATATAGAAGACTTAGAATGGTAAATAAAATAAGTAATGATATGTAAGATGAGCATGAATACAGTTGAAGTCCATGAAGAGAGAGATACCTGGGTCCAAGTTACTTTCCAAAAAGATTTTTTTAATGTTTTGTGTGTTGTGTATATATGGTTTTTTTTTGGGGGGGGGGGAGAATTAATAAAACCTTGCAGAAATATAGAATGAGAATAATGGTAATTAAGTCAGAAAGAAATAGATGAAATAATAATAATAAAATTGAATAAGAGTAAAGAGAAATAAAGAGAAATTGGATAAGAGGTTTTTGTATGTTTATATGGAAATGGTTTAAAACAGAATTATAGTTCATCTGACTTGTTAAATTTATAATGGAAAAAGGTTTAAATATGTAATGGATAATGATGACTTGTGTGTTTTGAAAATTAATAAAACTTGTTTAAAAAAAAAAAAAAGAACAGTGCAAGACTTTTTTCATGAAGTACTTCTGAACCCGCTCAATTTACTGATGTCAGATATATAGTGGGGATTCCAAACAATACTCTAAGATTGGTCTAGCATAAGTTTCATAAGTTCTAATTAACAAAACAATGTTTCCAGGGGAAAAAACTGCGCAAAATTAAATTTACAACTCTTAATTCTTTTACAGTGAACTAGCTTATACTTGACATTCTGATTACATTTACCAATATGTAAGACAGAGCATATATTGATCAAAATTTGAAGTTGCCAAATAGATGACCGTTCAGACACATAGTTGAGATCACTTTGCAAAACAAAAGAATTATCTGTAGTACTGAATAATTTTATGTCACCAGCAAAAAGAATGCAATTGCTTTTAAGTTGATCACATAAATCGTTGATATAGAGCAAGAAAAGCGTAGGACCTAAGATGCTGCCTTGTGGAACACCACTGTTAACTAATGCAGGATCTTCTTCTGGATCCCACCAGCCAAAATCCCTTGGCAGAAGGATCCAAAGTAGCCCCTTCAACCAGCATGAATGGGGCAAGCCAATCCCTTTGGGGAAAGGTGGTTCTGCAGATACCTTCGATCCATGGCATGAAGGGCTTTAAAGATAATAAATAAAACATTTTTAATTACACCCAGAAACAGATCAGTGCAGCTCTTGTAACAAGGTGTTACATATCCTATTCAAGGAGCCTCCAAAAGTGTCCAAACCAAAACATTCTGGACCTACTGTAGCAAAGGTAGTATTCAGCAGGTTCTGACCAGTTCTGGAGAACCAGTAGCGGAAATTTTGAGTAGTTCAGAGAACCAAACTGACTGGCCCCACCCCCATCTATTCTCTGCCTCCCATTGAGTCTCAGCTAATCAGCTGGGTCTTCTTTGGTTGCCCTGCGCAGGAGAACGGAGCTTGAAAGCAGGTTATTGGGGTGGGGAGGGAATGGGATTTTGCAGTAACCTTCCCCTGGAGTGGGGTGGGAATGGAGATTTTACAGTATCCTTCCTCTGCCACGCCCACCAGGCCATGCCCCCAGAACTGGTAATAAAATGTTTGAATCCCACCACTGTATTGTAGGTTCCAAATACTCTTCAAGGGAGGCCCCTGTAGAAGACACTGCAATAATCCAAGTGGGAGATTGACAATTATGGCAGCAGGATGTTTATTGGTTCCAACGGTGAGAAGGGTGCTCATGAACCCACAATACAAATCAAAGTGTATACTTCTATTTTTAAAAAAGTTGAAATCTGATGATCTATCTGAAGAATACTACTTTGTGAAATAATAATTATGAATACTTAACCCTTAAGAAAAGCTTTGGTAATTCAGGAAAGTTTAGGATTATTATTTTTAAATAAAGAGCTGGGCCATTAAATAAGACCATAAGATGACATCAAATGCCAGGGGGAAAAGCCATCATCTTGTGTAGAGGACAGCAGTAAAATATAAATAAGGGCTTTATCTTCTTCATTCTGTTAAAAAGTTTCCTTTGCAGAAGTGAGTAGAATATATATGTTTTCCTATTATTTCTTAAGCCCTGGCATGAGAAAGCTAAATGTCAGTGTGTGTGTTTGTTATTAAAGGTTCTTGGCATGGATGAGACTTATTGTGCTTAATGTTTGTACTTGTCTTTCAACGATTAGGCACATCTCCAGAAAGGCAATGAAATGCCATCACAAGTCATATGAAAGTTTTGTAAACGTAAATGTGGACAGTGCCAGGTAAGGTTACATGGACATTCATGAGACAAAGTTCTCCTCCTCTGATGTTGTTTTTTGATCCACTGCAGTAAATGTGGATTGTCTACACTTTTAAAACGAGGGAGCAGCATGAGTGGTAAACAAGTCACAATGTTCAGAAATAAATGATATTGAGAGAGGAAAATGAAGAAGAGACAAAACCAATGGGTTTATTTCAAAAGAAATAGATTTTAAATAAATAAGATCTCAACACAGTATGTTTTTGCATACCTTCCGTGTATTACTCTTTGACTCAGGAACAAAAGGTTATATTAAGAATGTACATGCATAACCCATCAAATCCATCAGTCTTTTCTCAGTATAGTTGCCAACTGCAAGAGAAACTCTTTGGGCTCCCAGCAGAAAGTCCCTCTGCCTTCAAGGCTAACAAATGATATATTTCCATGTCTTCTATGAATTGGTCTAACCCTTTCCTGAAAGAAAAAAAAAGGTTTAGGGAGCTACGTATGTCTAGCATATCAAAGAGAAGGGGAGCATGATAATTGTCTTCCAGTACTTGTGGGGCTACCTTAGTGAAGAGGGCATAAACTTATTAAAGAGAGATCAAACTAAAAGTAAGTAGAAATTTTCTGACAGTGAGAATGATTGATCAAAAGAATGAAAATTCACTGGAGATTTCACTGGGATGTTATAAGGTTTCGAAACAACCATCCTAAATTCTTCACCTTGTTTATAGTTAAAAAAACCCAATTAGGTAAGAGGATTTCTCAGGTTTTCAATAAATTAGAATGGTCACCTCTGATGAAATCATCCATTTTCAGAAGACTACCATGCAATTTGCAACTCATAAAATGAACATGGAAAGGTCCCTAAAACAAAGGACAAAAAAATTAAAGCAACATTAGAACAAACTCTCTTAATATAATTGTTTGAACTAGGCATACAAAGTAAACTACTTCAGAACAAGTGACTCTATTTGGGGAAGGGAAGGAGAAAGAGGAAAAGGAAAAGGGGACTTTAAGATTTGAAAAAACAACCAAAAAAGAGAAAAAATAAGGTAAAAAGTGGATACAATGTTAGAAAACAACAGAAAGGGGGAAAGCAGAAGAAGAAAAGGGAGGTGGAGAGACAAGGGGGTAAAAAGGGCAAGGAGAAGAATAAGCAAGGGAGAAAGGAAGGGATGAGAAGCCTCAATGGTGGGAAGCAAGATGTAAAGAAACAAAATTCATTTAGAGACAATGGGTAAATTTAATTGAAAAGGGGATTCTGTAAAGGTACATAAGATTGTATTTTTATATTTGTATTTAGAAATAATGTTAGAAAATTGGAAACAATATGTAACCAAAATGGGATAGAATATTTAGTGTAATTTAGTGAAATTTTTGTGAAGAAAAAGAAGGCAATGAAATAAATGAGAGAATTGAAGCAGGAGAAATGGGAACATTTTAATGATATAATGATTTAAAATATGTGATGTGGGGGGGAAATAACTATGGAAAGTATAAGTGTTCCCATAAAAGTATGATATTTATTTGAAAAGTAATGTGTAAAATATTTAAGATATAAAGGAATATTAATATTTATGATTAGATTTTTATTGGCATTGATAGTTGCTTTAACTACATCATATACCTAAAAAAAAATTCTTTTTTTTGTTTTTTTTATAAAACACATTGTGTAATTTTAGAATGTACTAAACAGAATCCCAATGCAAGCTATGTATTATATTAAGTATTATTAATTTAGGGGAAAGAGTTAAAGGCGTCATATTCCTATCAGTGCACAGGAGAAGTTTTGTCTAAAGAGAAAAGATAAATGGATAGCTGGAAATAGAACAGACAAAGAATGATAAGTATTATGATTTGAACTGAGATGAGATAAATAAAATAAAACTAAGAAAGTTAAAAGAGGGGAGAAGCTATATAGAAAATTGAAAATGGTAATAAGATATGAAATGGTATATAAAATGAATATGAATTTGAATTTGTGTCTGTACGAAGAGTTGTAACCCGGGATCAAGCAGCTTTCAGAAAAGATGTTTTATGTTTTTATGTTTTATGTCTTGTTTGTGTATTGTTTTTGAAAATCAATAAAAATTTTCAAAAAAAGAAAGAAAGAAAATAAACGTATTAGATGTACATGCATACAAATTTTAATGCAGGCTTCCTGTTAATATAAAATTTATAATGATTGAATGATATGCTCATTTATCTATTTCATTTATACCTCAACTTTCATCTCAAATTAATATTCAATGCAATAAGTTGACAAATGCTATCAGATTAGATTATGGAATAGTCTATAGAATAAAAATCTTTGCAAATCTTTAGCCAAATATCAAACATCCATTGTAAAATAACCAACACTACTGCAACAACTGTTCATAAGTGTGGCAAGAATGGACTGTCCTTTGTCTTCTATATGAAGAGGAAGAAAGAATGATATATTAGAAAAGAAGGAATAAATCACTAAGAGAGAGAGAGAGAGAATATGTATGCCTCATGAAATTTTACCTTTTGCTCCCAGTCACTAGTTTATCCAGTCTTGTCCCTTATTTGTACAATGCTTCTTCTAATTGAGCTTCAAAATATCATTATGAACAGAAAGGCAGAAGAACTAAAGTTGATGTGCAAATACTATAATACTAATATTACTATAATACTACATAATATTATATAACATTATATAATACTAATATTATTGGACACCTGCATAACTGGATAGAAGCGTTCCTCTCAAACAGACAACAAATGGTCAAAATTGGGAGTGTCCTATCAAATTCTGTACCTGTCAACAGTGGTGTCCCCCAAGGCAGTGTTCTAGGACCAATTCCTTTCATAGTCTACATAAATGACCTCTGTGATCATATCAAGAGCAACTGTTCTCTTCACTGATGATGTAAAGCTATTCAACACCACAGACAATACTGCTACCCTCCAAAAAGACCTTGACTATGTATCAGAATGGTCAAACAAATGGCAACTTCAAATCTCAACAAATAAATGCTCTGTCCTACATATTGGTAAAAAAAATCAGAAAATAAAATACAGGCTGAATAGTCAAGACCTTGTTGATGATCCAAACTCTGTCAAGGATCTTGTAGTACTCATCTCTAATGATCTAAGTGCTAGAGCTCACTGTAACTACGTAGCCAAAAAGGCATTAAGAGTTGTTAACCTAATCTTACGTAGCTTTTTCTCTGGTAATATTACACTAATAACTGGAGCATACAAAACATTTGCTAGACCAATACTCGAATACAGCTCATCAGTCTGGAACCCACATTACGTATCTGATATTAACACAGTTGAGAAAGTCCAGAAATATTTCACAAGAAGAGTTCTCCATTCCTCTACTCATTGCAGAATACCTTATGCCACCAGAGTCAAAATTATAGACCTAGAAAACCTAGAACTACGCCACCTTCGGTCCGATCTAAGTATAGTATATAAAATCATACATTGCAATGTCCTACCTGTCAATGAATACTTCAGCTTCAACCATAACAATACAAGAGCAAACAATAGATACAAACTCAAGGTTAATCGCACCAAACTTGATTGCAGGAAATACAACTTCAGCAACAGAGTGGTCAATGTCTGGAATACTCTACCTGACTCTGTGGTTTCTTCCCCAAACCCCAAAAACTTTAACCTTAGACTGTCTACTATTGACCTCACCCCTTTCCTAAGAGGTCTGTAGGGGGCGTGCATATCTGGAAGGTGGAATATTGTACTTTGGCAAGGAACCATTTCTTCTAAAGTATAGTAAATATCATCCTCTTGTCACAAATGACAAATGAAACCTTCTTGTTCTTTATTTTCTATTGGTGGTGTGACTCAGAAGGGCTTTCAGTCTGCAAGTCTGTGCCCACACAAATATTTTCAGTTTTCCTTGGCTTGTAATGAAGTTTCCTTCAAGTGATGAGTTGAAGGACATTAACTTCCTGAATACCAACTTCCTGGAGAAAATACTTCTCTGCCTAACTTTTACAAATAATAATAATAATATTAAGTTGCAAAAAGGAAAATTGGTCCAAGCATGCTTTGAATCATTTGCAAATCTACCGAGGTCTATTCTAGACTTTCTAATTGAATTTTAACATTTATTTTATTTATTTATTTATATTTATTTATTTATGTCAATTGCTTACAAGATAATAGGTATACGTAAAAAACATAGTTATGAATACATGGATACATATAAGAAAAATAAAAAAAAATAAAAGAAACAATAGGACAAGGACAGTAGGCACTTGGTGCGCTTATGCACGCCCCCTACAGACCTCTTAGGAAATAATTCCCAAAAGTTCCAAAGTCACCAAACAATCCAAATAAGCTATTTCTTTTAGTACTTTTTTCTTTCTTCCGTTTCTCTTTCTGGGGTTGCTGTTTAATCACAGAGTTCCAATTAAAATATATATTTTAGAAGTCTTGTTAATATTTAATAGCTCTTTAGAATTCTAGGCAATCTCCTCCTTATTTTCAAATTCTGTTCCAATTTTTTTTCCTCTCCCTTCCCACTTACAGCAAAAAGATTTTTTTAAAATGTTCAGAAATCCTTATCCCTTTAGCATTTAATTACCTCCAGTGCGGGTTTTCCGATTTCTCTTGCAGTTCTATTCGCTGTCATGTTAGGAAGGAGAGTGAAAAGAAAGAAAAACTTTTCCTTTAACTTCCATTCGCCGCTTATAGATCTCTGGAAACGATGTATCTTGGCAAATTTTAGGTTCCAGGGTACTTTCGCTGTTACTTTATCCCGGTCAGCAAAAAACACTTTCACTTCTTCACAACTCCTCCTGCACTTTCTTTTCCAGGCTGAGCTCTTCTATGTGGCGGCCATTTCTGACCGTCGCTCAGCTGCTTTCGGAAAAGGCGGTTTAGCCGGCTATGGAAGAGCAGTGCGATATCTCTCGACCCTGCCAGGTCCCCCTGTCTTTGCCACCTTCTACGGAGGTGGCTAGCCCCGAAGCCGGGTGGCTTGGGGCACTCGGGCAGCGAGCGCAGGCAGAAACCATGCACAGTCGCGGATTCCTGCCTGCCCCGAAGCGCTGCAAACTGGAAATCATCTAATACATTTATTTTCTGAAGTACTTTACTTTGTATGCCTAGTTCAAACAATTATATTAAGAGAGTTTGTTCTAATGTAGCTTTAATTTTTTTGTCCTTTGTTTTAGGGACCTTTCCATGTTCATTTTATGAGTTGCAAATTGCATGGTAGCCTTCTGAAAATGGATGATTTCATCAGAGGTGACCATTTTAATTTATTGAAAACCTGAGAAATCCTCTTACCTAATTGGTTTTTTTTAACTATAAACAAGGTGAAGAATTTAGGATGGCTGTTTCGAAGCCTTATAACATCCCAGTGAAATCTCCAGTGAATTTTCATTCTTTTGATTAATCATTCTGTCAGAAAATTTCTACTTACTTTTAGTTTGATCTCTCTTTAATAAGTCTATGCCCTCTTCACTAAGGTAGCCCCAAAAGTACTGGAAGACAATTATCATGCTCCCCTTCTCTTTGATATGCTAGACATACGTAGCTCCTAAACCTTTTTTTTCTTTCAGAAAAGGGTTAGACCAATTCATAGAAGACATGGAAATAATCATTTGTTAGCCTTGAAGGCAGAGGGACTTTCTGCTGGGAGCCCAAAGAGTTTCTCTTGCAGTTGGCAACTATACTGAGAAAAGACTGATGGATTTGATGGGTTATGCATGTACATTCTTAATATAACCTTTTGTTCCTGAGTCAAAGAGTAATACACGGAAGGTATGCAAAAACACACTGTGTTGAGATCTTATTTGTTTAAAATCTATTTCTTTTGAAATGAACCCATTGGTTTTGTCTCTTCTTCATTTTCCTCTCTCAATATCATTTATTTCTGAACATTGTGACTTGTTTACCACTCATGCTGCTCCCTCGTTTTAAAAGTGTAGACAATCCACATTTACTGCACTGGATCAAAAAACAACATCAGAGGAGGAGAACTTTGTCTCATGAATGTCCATGTAACCTTACCTGGCACTGTCCACATTTACGTTTACAAAACTTTCATATGACTTGTGATGGCATTTCATTGCCTTTCTGGAGATGTGCCTAATCGTTGAAAGACAAGTACAAACATTAAGCACAATAAGTCTCATCCATGCCAAGAACCTTTAATAACAAACACACACACTGACATTTAGCTTTCTCATGCCAGGGCTTAAGAAATAATAGGAAAACATATATATTCTACTCACTTCTGCAAAGGAAACTTTTTAACAGAATGAAGAAGCTAAAGCCCTTATTTATATTTTACTGCTGTTCTCTACACAAGATGATGGCTTTTCCCCCTGGCATTTGATGTCATCTTATGGTCTTATTTAATGGCCCAGCTCTTTATTTAAAAATAATAATCCTAAACTTTCCTGAATTACCAAAGCTTTTCTTAAGGGTTAAGTATTCATAATTATTATTTCACAAAGTAGTATTCTTCAGATAGATCTTCAGATTTCAACTTTTTTAAAAATAGAAGTATACACTTTGATTTGTATTGTGGGTTCATGGGCACCCTTCTCACCGTTGGAACCAATAAACATCCTGCTGTCATAATTGTCAATCTCCCACTTGGATTATTGCAGTGTCTTCTACAGGGGCCTCCCTTGAAGAGTATTTGGAACCTACAATACAGTGGTGGGATTCAAACATTTTATTACCAGTTCTGGGGGCATGGCCTGGTGGGCGTGGCAGAGGAAGGATACTGCAAAATCCCATTCCCTCCCCACCCCAATAACCTGCTTTCAAGCTCCGTTCTCCTGCGCAGGGCAACCAAAGAAGATCCAGCTGATTAGCTGAGACTCAATGGGAGGCAGAGAATAGATGGGGGTGGGGCCAGTCAGTTTGGTTCTCCGAACTACTCGAAATTTCCGCTACTGGTTCTCCAGAACTGGTCAGAACCTGCTGAATACTACCTTTGCTACAGTAGGTCCAGAATGTTTTGGTTTGGACACTTTTGGAGGCTCCTTGAATAGGATATGTTACACCTTGTTACAAGAGCTGCACTGATCTGTTTCTGGGTGCAATTAAAAATGTTTTATTTATTATCTTTAAAGCCCTTCATGCCATGGATCGAAGGTATCTGCAGAACCACCTTTCCCCAAAGGGATTGGCTTGCCCCATTCATGCTGGTTGAAAGGGGCTACTTTGGATCCTTCTGCCAAGGGATTTTGGCTGGTGGGATCCAGAAGAAGATCCTGCATTAGTTAACAGTGGTGTTCCACAAGGCAGCATCTTAGGTCCTACGCTTTTCTTGCTCTATATCAACGATTTATGTGATCAACTTAAAAGCAATTGCATTCTTTTTGCTGGTGACATAAAATTATTCAGTACTACAGATAATTCTTTTGTTTTGCAAAGTGATCTCAACTATGTGTCTGAACGGTCATCTATTTGGCAACTTCAAATTTTGATCAATATATGCTCTGTCTTACATATTGGTAAATGTAATCAGAATGTCAAGTATAAGCTAGTTCACTGTAAAAGAATTAAGAGTTGTAAATTTAATTTTGCGCAGTTTTTTCCCCTGGAAACATTGTTTTGTTAATTAGAGCTTATGAAACTTATGCTAGACCAATCTTAGAGTATTGTTTGGAATCCCCACCATATATCTGACATCAGTAAATTGAGCGGGTTCAGAAGTACTTCATGAAAAAAAGTCTTGCACTGTTCTATACACGATAGAATTCCCTACGCTACTAGGCTCAACATTCTCAGTTTGGATAATGTAGAATGGCATAGCTTGTGCTCAGACCTTGGTATTTTGTACAAAATTATATGTACTAATGTTTTGCTATAAATGACTTTTTTTGTTTTAATCAAATAATACGTGTGCTAACAACTGCTTTAAGATCAATGCAAACTTGACTGTAAAAATATGACTTCTGTAATAGGGTTGTCAAAGTCTGGAATGCGCTACCTGATTCAGTTGTTTCAGCTACAAAGGGATGATTAGTTGAGAAATACTCAAGTTTTTGGAATCTAATATTGATTTTTTTTTTTTAATTAGGCAGAATTAAGGCAAAACAATGGAAAAGAAGAACCAGATAAAAACTAATTTAATTCTGCACAAATTCAATTAATTAAATGCAGAAGGATCATTCCTCCTTCTATAAAATTATAAAATGCAGCTTGTTGGAAATGGAAATGTTTATTCTGGGATAGCAGCTAGACCAATTTTCTCCAATCATATTTGGATGTGGTAGATTGCAACCTTCCAGATCTGCAACTTCCCCAAATCTCAGTAGGCCAATACTTTGACCGTCTTCTTTTGACAATTTTATTTATTTATTTTTATTTATTTCATGTCCACCTGGTGGCTCAAGGTCATTCTGAGCAGCTTACAAGATAAAACACACAAATATTTGACAATTATAAATATAAGAATATTAAATATTGTTGGAAATGTAGGTGGGAGAATCAAAGTGAAGGTCATTAGTGTCTCTCCATTTGGCCCTGGTGACACTGAGCCAACAATTCAGAAAGAATTAGCTTTGCAAAATTCTTTCTCTGCCAAGCTTATTTTAAAACACACACACACACACACACACACACACACACACACAAACACACACACACACACACACACTGCTTCCTTGGCACATAGCCAGCGGTAGTTCCTGTTGAATTCAATAGGACTTACCTCTGAGTAAAAACATGCCCAGAATTATCATCTAGGAATGGAAGCTATGAGGAACACCAACTATTGATATTTCTTCAGGAATACCTGAAGTCATGAAAACCTCTTCTACAATTCACTAGGCTTTGTCATTGTTATGTATCTATAGCTAGTTTATATTTTACAATTATTTCATACCTCACTGTCATCACATTACAAGACAGACTCTGCAGTTTTATCTCATCTATTGCAGTTTGAAAATCTTCACAGCCACAGAAGATGAGTAGAAGAACAGCATAAAGAAAGTAGAAGGTTTAGAAAAATGTCTACATACAACATCATGCTTCTTCACACACACACCCTTCTTTTTGCAATTTCCAATTAAAGAAATGTGGATCATCTTGGTGCTCATTAAAGACCACCAGAAGGTCTGCAAAATGAGAAATGATACAGAATATTTTGATTACCTTCTTACCCTCCACACCCATATCAAACTGGGGTGGGTGGGATAAAATTGGAAATTTCCCATGATATTACAGGTAGTCCCCAACTTATGATCACAATTCAGCCCCAGATTTCTGTTGTTCAGTGAGACATTTGTGAAATGAATTTTGCCCCACTTTATGACCTTTCTTGTCTCAGTTGTTAAGTGAATCACAGCAGTTGCTAAGTCAGTAACCTGGTTCTTCAGTGAATCTGGTTTCCCCATTGACGCTGCTTATCAGAAGGTCGCAAAAGGGAATCACGTGACCTTGGGACACAGCAACGGTCATAAGTATGAACCAGTTGCCAAGCATCTGAATTTTGATCACTTGACCATGGGAATGCTGGAAAGGTCGTAACTGTGAAAAACGGTCATAAGTCACTTTCTCAGTGCCATTGTAACTTTGAACAGTCACTAAATGAACTGTTGTAACTCAAGGACTACCTGTATTGTTCTATAGTGTAGGAGAATAATGTTCAAGGACCACCTTTCTTCTACTACTTGTAGAAGAAGACACACTGAAACTATTGCAACATTCAGAGATAGGTAAATATCACCGTAGAAATTATTTCTGACATTTTTGTTCCTGAAAAGTATTTGTTCTTCTTATATTGAACTGAAATTCTTTCCACAATTAATAGAAAGCAATCAGGTAATTTCATTTCTGCTATCCAGATGAATAGTAGCTTAACTGGGATGCACCACCAGTTTCCCAGTGCTAATGACAGTAAGAAACCAGTGATCATCAAGGGATGACTAGGAAAATGGAAGCAGGTTCATCATATTTTCCCTCCCCAGTGATGCTGCTCAAGATTGGAAGAGAGATGATCTACTGAGTGCCAGTTGCTTGCAATTTGGCAGTTCAAATCCCACCAGGCTGAAGGTTGACTCAGCCTTCCATCCTTCTGAGGTGGGCAAAATGAGGACCCAGATTGTTGAGGGCAATAGGCTGACTCTGTAAACTGCTTAGAGAGGGCTGTAAAGCACTGTGAAGCAGTATATAAATCTAAGTCCCATTATTATTGCTACAAGAAAGGGATCAAGGCTATCCCAAAATGGCCTTTACATATATGAAAATTGTCAGGGAATTGTGTAGCATGTTTCATACTAAATAAATATATTTTTGCATCTGTAAATACAGAAAACTAGATATTATAAGCATTGTGTATAATAATGGGAAAATGTATAAATACTTTTTTAAAGAAAACTAGATATTTGGGCAAAGAGGAGCATCATGACGTAAATCGCAGAGCACCCAGAAGAAAAAGGTGGGAAAAAGGGAGACCACCCCTCCTCCTTCACACCCATAGCAACCAATCACAGGGCAGATTGCCTCACGCAAGAGCAATCCACTTTAACTATGTCTTCTGGCTCACTGCCCAACTCCACAGCTCCAGCTACTAAATGTTAACAAAAGTGAACAAAGATATACTTATGGACAGGAGACCAATCTCTGTAGCATCAAACAAGCCACGTGGTCTCCAAAGGAGAAAAAAAATTCTCCACCATGCGTGAAATGCAAGGATTGCCAGTCAGCTGCCATTAGAGGAGGAAGCATAGTGGGCTGGGTTTGGATTGGGTTGATCCAACTCTCAGCTTAACCCCGACCATGGATCACTATTAGCTGATTACTCTCTTACTCCAGTCTATTGCAAATGGTAACTATTGTAGATATAAAATGAGAAAGACCAGTCTCCTCCTTGCTCTGCCTTGAGCTACAAGAGAAAAGGCATAATCAATGAATCATCTCAGATCAATAGGGTTGGTCCACCCCACCCATGGTGGCAGAGGGGGCATGCTCTGCACCCCCGTCAAGGCGTCAATCGAGGAATTTTGGTGGAAGCTGCCTCGGAGAAGAGCCTTTTCTGCCCTGGCTCCTGCCCTTTGGGATACTCTCCCACCGGAGGTGAAATCCGTACCCTCCTTTTTGGCCTTCCACAAGAGCCTGAAACCCTGGCTCCAACTGGAGGTGGCTGTTGGATTGGCTAAGACCCCACCCCATCTTTCCTTGTGTACTTAATGTTCCCCTCCTTTGCATCTTTTAACAATATTATTACTACTGTTATCTTTCCCCCCTTTTTATTTTAATATGTACTAGTTTTAATGTTTATAAGCTTCCCAGAATCGCTTCTGGACAAGATGGGCAGCTCATAAATAATAAAAATAATAATAAATAAAATAACTAAAATAAACTAAAATAAAATAAAACAAGATGCAATGATGAACACTCCAGAATCTAAGGTATATTGTCAAATATGTTCATGGTAGCCAGACATCTTCCTCACCTTTGAAATTAACCATGTTGATAAGAATGTGGTTGATACATTCAAGGCAATCTAATTCAAGATTAGGAGAATTTGACAGTCCACCCCCCCCAGTTCCAAATCATAAGTCACATTTGGAGTTTCTAATCACTTTTTAAGATGAAAGGAAGGCAAACACTAGGAAGAGATAGAATGTGTGTTTTTAAAAATCATTTTGTTGTTAAATGTCGCAGGTGGAAGCTTTAACTAACCACATAAGTTACTCTTGCTGACTGATCTGGTCAGATAGAACATCCTTCAGGAAGTAAGCTGTTCCATCGGAGTGCTAAAATGGGATTTCACAGGTGGCTGTAAAATCTAGAACTGCAGAAAAATAAAGACAGCCATTTTTGAATTGTGTACTTGAGAACTAAGAACCAGGGCACAAGTGAGCCATTTTAGTAGCTCTATTTGAGGAGCTTTTTCCACTACAGAACAGAAGTAGAAGTGGAGGGATGAGACTCTGGAAAACCAACTCCTCTATTGTCTGAAAGGACAAATCTTCCACTGTCTCCTTTGCAGTCTGAGAAACTAGGGAGAGTCCCTTCTGAGCCTCTTACACCACCTATTATGCAGCTGTGGGGTCATGTTGTCTCTTGTGTTATTGTTCCCTCAGTTTGCCCAGTCTTTTTCAAGGTCGTTCCCACACACCATTACCGTTTCTGATTCAAAGGACAATTTCAAGTTCATGTGCTCTGTCTGGAAACAAATCTACCATTAATATCAGCTTGTCTCATTTAGACTTTTCAAGACCAAAGTTAATGCTATCTAATAAAAACTAGAAATGTCATCATCACTTCCTGTTCCCTTGGATCTTATCCTTTGTGTCATCAGAGATACCGTAAGATTTTAGTTTTAGGAGTAGTTTGTCATGTACCACTGAATCAAAGGCTTTACAGAAGTCTATGTAGATTGCTTCTATTGCTTTGCCCTGATCAAGTTGTGTAGTCCATATGTTTTTGGCAGTATAAGAGTTGCAAATTACATGATACTTTTTCCTGAAACCAAATTGTTTATTAGAGAGTAGGTTGTTTGTTTCTAAGTGGAGGATGATGGATTGTTTAATAATTGATTCCGTGACTTTACAGGTGACGCAGAGAGATTGGTCTGTAATTTTGAACTAGGCTGGGGTCTCCCTTTTTCAAGATAGGGATGACCATGGCTTGTGACCATAATTTTTGCAAGGAGCTGGTCCTGAAATATTTTTCAAATATTAAGTTTTGAGGTTCGGCTATGGCAGTGGATAGCTTTTTTAAGAAGTAGGCACATATTTTGTCCGGTCCAATAGATAGAGATGGTTTTAGATTGTGTAGTGCTTTTTCAACATTGTCTTCTGTAAAATTGATATTAAATAATAAAATCATTGTAGTTGTCTGTGGTTCGACTAGGAAATACTGGGCATGATCCATTGCTGTTTACAAATACTGAGCCAAAGAATGTGTTAAAGATGTTGGATTTAATGGTGTCATCATTGCAGTCTTTACCATTATGTGCTATCAGGGGTGGGATGGACCTTGAGTCTTGTAGTTTGTTGTTTACAAAATTGTAGAAACTGCGGGTGGAATTGGTGCATAGAAGGTTTTCTTCTTGTTTAATGTGATAATTGGTGCATTCAGTTTTTATCTGGCGGCATAAATTATTGTATGGGCTTTTGAAGTTGGCAACGTGACCAGATTTGTTTTTCCGCCAAAGTGATTTCTTTTTGAATTGAAGCTTCCTTATTGTTATGGGTAATTTGTTTTTTCTGGTTTGGGGAGTTGTTATTGGTACATATAGTTTGATGACTCTTTTGACTTCAAGTAAAAATATGTTGTAATGGTCTTCTATAGTATTGCATCCAGTGAATAGAAATTGCCAATCAAGGGATGAGAGATCATTGTTTATAAGATCATAGTTGCCTTTTTTGAAGTTATAATTGGGGATTCTGTCATTATGATGATTTTTGTGTGGACGTATTTTGAGACAAAAGTCAATCATGTTGCGGTCACTGTTGAAAAAGGGTTCTTTAATTTGTATTCCATAAATTGAATTCAAAATATTGCAGAAGATGAGATCGAGGCAGTTGTTAAGTCTGGTGTTGTTGGTTACTAGTTGTTCTAGTCCCAGATTTGTTACTGCATTGTAGAAGGTTGCATGTGTGGGTTCAGTTGTACATTCGTTAAGGGTCCAGTTAATATGATGAAGATTGAAGTCACCAAGAAAGATAAAAGCATGTGGGCAGGATGCTGCCCATGTTAGTAGCACATTTAGCTTGTTTGCATGTTCGATGTCATAATCAGGGGCTCTGTAACATAGTAAGAACCAAAATGTTATATTTAAGGACAGTTCACAGATGATGCTCTTTTACTTTGGTATCTTTTTCAAGGGCCAGTGTGATATAAGTTAAGATGTTGAATTGGATTCAGGATAGTCATGTTTAAGTCTCCAGTTATCATGCATCTCACCAGATGACTTTTGATATTTCTTAGAGCAGACTAACTCCCAAGATTGGTGCTGTGAGGATAAAATGAGAAGGAACAAGAACTAGGCTTGGCTAGTCTAGTAAAGAGAAGGACCAGGGGAGACATGATAGCAGTCTTCCAATATTTGAGGGGCTGCCACAGAGAGGAAGGGGTCAAGCTATTTTCTAAAGTGCCTGTAGGCCAGACAAGGAATAATGGATGGAAAGTGAACAAAGAGAGATTTAACCTGGAAATAAGGAGAAACTTTCTGACAGTGAGAACAATCAACCAATGGAACAGAAGTTGCTCTCGGAAGTTGTGGAAGACCCTTCACTTGAGACTTTCCAGAAGAGATTGGACTGCCATTTGTCAGAAATGGTGTAGGGTCTCCCGCTTGGGTGGGAGGTTGGAATAGATGACCTGCAAGATCCCTTCCAACTCTGATTATCTGTTATCTGTTAATTCCAGAAGTGATCTCGTGTATATCTTGAGCTCCATGGAGGAAATGTGGGAAATTAATATAAGAGAATAAAAGAGATTCTTGAATGAAGCTCTTTGCAACAATTTTTCTTAGATTATATTGATGATTTTCTGTTTATGATTCTTTTCTTTGACCAAAACAATATCATTTTATTTAGTTCCTAATAACTCCTAGATTATGACAATAGATGATAATATATCAGCAAATACAATACAAAAATTACAGGTAAATAGGATAAAAAATACAATTGTTCTAAAATATCTAAAAAGGATTGGAGTAAATATGGCATTCTGTACAAATTATAGGACAGTGGTTATGATCAAGGAAATAAAACCAGATTGATCTAATAATAACATATTGAAATAAACCAAATCAGAATGACCAGATTATTTAGTAAAAAAATAATAATAATAATTATTGGCAAAATCTGCATAGAGAGGACGATATAGAATAGCATGTTCCATCAATTTAATTATTCCTTTACCACATGGACACTGTCTGTGTTCGAAGGGGATTTTTTGGTATCCTCCTTCAATAATTGCTAGGGCATTGAATTGCGCTAGGGATAATGTCCTTCAGAATTTTGGGATACTTCTATAACTAATATATCTGACTGTTGGAGAAGGTAAGCAGAGTAGTTCAAGAAGGGATTTCTGAGAATGTATTCATTTATTTCGAAAATTTAAATGGATGCCCACTCATTCTCCATGAGTAGAGCTGGAAAGTCTGCTTACAGCTCTAAATCAATGGCCCAGATCAGCTAGTGCATGTTCATAGTCCATCGTGGTGATGCCTAGCCAAGAAACTCATAAATTTGCAATTTGCTAGGTATTGCCTCACTCCAGAAGCACTAAAAGCTGTAAATCATAATTAAAGTGGACTGTCAAGCAAAAATAACTAAGAACATTTGTTGTGTTCAATGCACAGAATAATTTATTACTGCTCCTTGTAATAAAAGAACCCCAATAGGTTCACCTCTTATTTAGTTGAAAAGAACAAACAGATCATTGAGATGTACCATAGGTTCTTGTTCTAAAGAATGGACATGCATGATAGAGTATGGCCTAGACAAGAACTGTTGCATCAGCAAAGAGGGCTGAAGCATTATTGAATCTTCAAATTTGGCAATAATAATCCTACGGCCCCCAGATCCTGCTAAATTAAAATCTAGATATATTGGCTACACTGTTAGGGTTGCTGGGAGATGCTCAGTTGATTAGCAGTATCTGGAAGTCTAAGGGACTATTAGTAAAGAAAAGGCAAAAGGTTCTGAAAGAAAAATCCTTATGCATGTAGTACATATACCTGTACATATATTCACTTGAATACAATGCAAGTAGAAATTTTTTGACTAAGCTAGTGACCTCACCCCTTTCCTAAGAGGTCTGTAGGGGTCATGCGTAAGCGCACCAATGTGCCTACCATCCCTGTCCTATTGTTTCTTTTATTTTTCTTATATGTACCCATTTCATGTATTCATAACTATGCATATACTTATACCTATTATCTTGTAAGCGATAGACAAACAAAATAAATAAAATAAAAATAAATTCCTGAGTTGCTATATACAATTTATTTTCATAATAGAGGTAAAAGAAAAAAATAAATGATGATTTTACTAAATGAGGGAGAATGAACCCAAAATGTGGAAGAAGAGATGGAGAAAAAAACCCTAAAAACTAATTAAAGAAGAAATTGAAAAGAAATTTAGATAAATTTAGAGAGTGTGTTAGATATAAGTGTTAGAGACATATTTTTCACATGTTGTTTTGGTGAACAACTAAAATAATTTACTCA
This sequence comes from Notechis scutatus, assembly GCF_049901735.1. Classification (NCBI taxonomy): domain Eukaryota; kingdom Metazoa; phylum Chordata; class Lepidosauria; order Squamata; family Elapidae; genus Notechis; species Notechis scutatus. The sequence goes on from NC_142015.1 coordinate 7,671,623, forward strand.
GAAAATTTTCTTATGATGTGGTTAATTATCAATTAGCCAAGAAACTTTCTTATAGTCATTTTTTTTTTTGCCAAAAGGTGTCAAATTCCAAGGTGCCTCCATTGGAAGTAAAATAGGGGGGGGGGGAATCCCAAGGAATTAGGTTTCTTCCTAGCCTAAGCCTAAGAATATGGTAATAATTTTTCATCAGAAGCAGCTAAAGTGAGATGTGTCACCAGGGCTTTAGAAGGAAGTATTCCAAAATGGATGGTGACATTGCATAATGATAATGCCCCCAATTGATGAATTATGACCTGTTCATGGCAGCATTATGTACCAGATTTGAAGACCCATTGGCCGAACGTAAGGCTAGGATTAGAATGAAGACCATAAATCAGGAGAGGTGATCAGTGGCCGAATACACCCAGGAATTTAGAGAGCTGGAGTGCCATATTTGAAGTTGGTCCCAGGGAGCCCTGATAGAAGCATTCAAAGATGGGCTGAACGAAGATGTTTATCAAAGCTGCATCGCCAGAAAAGACCCAAGTGAACTGCAATTCTGGTACGTGTTAGCAGCAGAGATGGAAATCGATCTGACCTGAAACAGATGCAGGGGTGGCCTCAATTGGAGCAAGCCCTCCCCCACCAACCCTCAAGAAACCAAAGCCTCAAAAAGGAGGATGAAACCCAAAACCACCACATGTTTCCAATGTGGGAAGGAAGGTCACCGGGCTGCAGATTGCTATGCTAAGTTGGAGCCAAAGGGGGCGCAGGTGGAAGAAAACTAGAAAAAACTCTGTGCGAGACTGCATTGAAAGTGCAGGAGGTTGTAGAGTTCGCCCCTTCGAAAGGAGAGGAACTGGGAACTCCAACCTCTTCTGGTGAGAGTGAATCTGACTATGAAGGCAATCCTCTGGTAAGTCCAAAGAAGGGCCCCATGACTATCCCAGTGAAATTAAGGGTACCCACTTCTGGAACCCAAGGGGAAATGTTGGCCTTGCTAGACTCTGGGTGCACCAGATGCATAATCAGCTCAAAAGTTGTGGAGAAGTTGGGGCTAACACTGAGAACTTAAAAAACTCCCATAGCGTTTTGCCAACTAGATGGATCAGTAGCTGGGTGTGGCCCTGTGCATTTTATAATGGAACCAGTGGAAATGATGATGGGGAGGCATTGAGAGACTTTGTGTTTTATTGTTGCTCCGGGGATGGAGCGCCCCTTACTACTAGGCTTGCCCTGGCTCCAGAAGTGGAACCCCCGAGTGGATTGGAGGAAGGGATCATTGAGCATACGGACTGACCAACCACCACAAGGGAAGGGGCAGTCACAACTGGACTCCCAGAATTCTACAGAGTTGGCATCCATGGGCAGTGAGAGCATGGAGGGAGGAGAAGATCCCTGAAGAATATTGGGACTAAAAGGTTTTTAGTGAAAAGTCTCCCCCCCAACGTCCAACAGATTGCAGTATCGAGATTCTGCTGGAGGTGAAACTCCCTAAGCCTAAATTGTATTCGATGACCCCATGGGGGCTAGAAGAACTGCAGTTGTTTATCGATAAAAACCTTTAATGAGGTTTCATCCACCTGCTAGGCCTCGAGTGGTGGCCCCAGTGTTATTCTGAGAAAAGAAAGATGGCTTTCTTCGCTTGTGTGTGGATTACAGAACATTAAACGGCATTTCCATGGAAAATGTGTTCCCACTCCCCTTAATGAAGGACATGTTGGCCCACCTGGCCAAAGGGAAAATTTTCACAAAACTTGATTTGAGAGAAGCTACCGAGCTATTGAGTTTGAATTAAGGAAGGGGATGAATGGAAAACAGCCTTCAATTGTCCTCTGGGATGTTTTCAATTCAATGTTCTCCCATTTGGCCTGCAGGGAGCTCCTGCTGTATTCATGCAACTGATAAATGAGGTTCTGCATGAACATTTGTACAAGGGGGTACTGGTTTATCTTGATGATATTCTTAACTACGAGACTCTTGAAGAGCACGTGAAATTAGTGTGGTCAGTTTTGAAAAAACTTTGAGCAGTTGAACTGAATGCAAAGTTCTCCAAGTGTGAGTTTCACCAAAAGAAAATTGACTATTTAGGCTACCACACATCACATGATGGCATAGAAATGGATCCGGGAAAAGTCTGGGCCATTTTGGAATGGGCCCCCCTTTGCGCCAGAAAGCAATTACAAAGTTTCCTGGGATTTGCTAATTTTTACCGTCTGTTTATCCTGGCATTTGCGAAGATTGTGCTGCCTATTACAAACCTCCTAAAGACTAAGGGAGAAATGAAACAGAAACCCAATTGACCATTGGAATGGTCCATGGAATGCCAAGCTGCTTTTGAAAAGCTGAAATGACTCTTTGCAGCTGAACTGGTGCTAAAACACCCAGGCATGGATGCCCCTTTCATAATCCAAGCTGATGCAAGTAATATAGCAGTGGGGGTGGTACTATTGCAAGCAAACACAGCTGGAACTTTGCAACCTTGTGCTTACACCTCCCGTAAACTAACTGAGAGGGAAAGAAGGTGGGCTATCTGGGAAAAGGAAGCTTTTGCTGTCCATTGGGCTCTATTAACCTGGAGGCATTTACTCGAGGGGGCAAAACACCCTTTTGAGGTGTGGATGGATCATAAAAACTTGGAGGCTCTAAAAATGCCTCAAAAATTGTCGCCTACAGAAGTCCACTGGGCACAATACCTCAAACAGTTTAATTTTTCATTGAAGTACCTCCCAGGGGGAAATAACTTTATGGTGGATGTACTATGTATCTCTTACCCCAATATAATAGTATCTACCTGGAAATGATCTGTCCCACTGTCCCGACTAAACAATTGGCAGTTCTGATGGTTACTAGGGCCCAGAAAAGGGGTGATGTCAATCTTTCGAAAGATTTGACTGCACAGTTAAAGGAAGCTCTAAAACTAGATGATTGGTTCCTGACCCACTCAAATGACTGAACAGTTAGAGATGGTTTGGCATGGGTGGTGGCCAAATTATATGTACCAGCTAGCTTGAGGGCCTCCATTTTAAAACAAGCCACAATTCAAATACTGCTGGACACTTTGGATTTGTGAAAACCCTACATTTGGTCAAAGACAATTCTGGTGACTTACTTTACAGAAGGACGTTGAAGCTTATGTAGCAAGTTGTCCTATTTGCACTTTAGCTAAATGGTCACCTGGTAAACTTGCTGGCTTACTACAACATGTAGCTAGGCCAACTGCTCCATGGAGGGAAATTTCCATGGACTTTATGGTAGAATTGCCAGTTATTTGGGTGGTAACGGATTTGTTTTCCAAGCCGGTACATTTCATAACTTGTGCAAAAATCCCATCTGCAAAAATCTTGGCTAAATTGTTTTTTTTACATGTCTATAGGTTACATGGTGTTCCTGAACAGATAATTTCAGATAAGTGTCCAATTTACTTCAAATTTCTGGAAGGAATTCTTGAAGCTATTGGGCTCCGCCCAGGGCTTAAGCTCTGCCCACACCCACAAACCAATGGAGCTTGTGAGAGAACTAACTCGGTATTGGAACAATACCTTAGATGCTATATAAATTATCAACAATATGATTGATCTGACCTCTTGCCTTTTGCAGAGGTGGCGTATAACAACTTGATTCACAGTAGTACTGGTTTTATCCCATTTAAGGTAGCTTCAGGGCAGGACTTTGTACTCATATCTGAACTTCCACAAGAGAAACCTAATGTTCCATCATTAACCGAGTGGATAACCCAAGTCCAGCTTACCTGGCCAGTTACCCAGAAAGCATTTGATGATGCTCATCAGTCTCATAAGAAACAAGCTGATAAAAAGAGAGCTCCTCAAAAACCATACCAAGTGGGGGACAAGGTCTTCTTGTCCACTAAGTATTTACAAACCACAAAAAAGTCTAAAAAATTGGGACCTAAATATGTTGGACCTTTCCCAATTGAACGAATAGTGAACCCCGTGGCAGTACAACTGAAATTACCTAAGATCCTTAGACGGATTCACCCGTCTTACATGTCAGTTTATTAAAACCAGAACATACCTCTAATTTACGACCTGCCCAGGCTGACCCACCAGTGCCTCTTTTGATTGAAGGTGAACAGCATTTTGAAGTTAAAGAAATGTTAGACTCAAGGAAACAAAGGGAATGACTCCAATATTTAGTTGTTAGGAAGCATTTCCCTCCTTCTCAGACATAATGGGTATATGAATGGGATGTTTGAGCCCCTTCGCTCATACAAACATTTCACACGAAATACCCTGACAAACCCTACATTGTATTGCCTATCAAATGAGTATTATCCTCTAATCTTGAATTTCTTTTTCTTTTTCAGGACTAATGCCTCTTTTGCAGGAGGGCCAAATGTCAGCCTTCAAGACTCCTTTCTTTCGCTATCTTTTTGGCTGCCATAGTAATGGGGGGAGGGTGAATCAATTGGGATATGTGGGATGGGAAGTGTGCTGGAGGCTTTAGAAAGTGAACTGCATAACTTGGGAAAACTTTATTGTTTTTGTTTCCTTGCTTGCTTACTGCACAACTGCATCTCTTTATCAAACTAGGCCAAGGTCAACAGCCAGATGTCTGCATCACCATCTGAAGATGCCCCACATGACATTATACCAGGGGTGGGCAAACTTTTTGGCTCGGGGGGCCGCATTCACTTTTAAAATTTGACAGACGGGCCGGGTCAGCACAAGATTTTTGGGAATCGCCCCTTCCCCCCTTCTTCTCCTCCTTCCCCTCCCTCGGAGGCCCCTGAGTCAGGAGTTGCTACTGCCGGCACGGCTCACGCGGCTCCAGTCCCACGTTGCCTCGGGAAGGGAAAGGCAAAAAGGAAGAGCCGCGGCGGTGCTTTGCAACAGCAGCAGCAGCACCGGAGGTTCAGGCTCAGCGGCTCCTAGTTTTGCCTTTCCCTTCCCAAGGCAACGCGGGACTGGAGCTGCACGGAGGTAGCAACTCCTGACAGCCCCAGCCGGACACCTGAGCAGAGCCCGGGCAGAGCTGCCTGTTGCTGCTGCGGGCGCTGCTGCGGGTGTCTGGCTGCCCAAGTAAAGAACCGCACCAGCTCAGGGCAACTGTGAGGAGCAAGAGGGGAGAGGCAGAGAAGGAGGCAGAGAAGGAGGAGAGCACCTGGCCAGTTGGGGAGGCTTCTTGTGCTGCGAAAGAGGCGGCTAATGATCTCCGGCTCCACTCTGCTTCTCCAACATCCAGCGCTGCCCTGTTCTGTGCGCCGGCTGCTCGGACTTGCTGGGCCTGACACAGAACAGGGTGGCGCCGGATGTTGGAGAAGCAGAGCGGAGCCGGAGATCATTAGCCGCCTCTTCGCAGCACAAGAAGAACAGGGTGGTGCCGGACCATTGGAGAAGCGGAGCAAAGCCGGAGATTAGTAGCTGCCTCTTTCGGCGCAGAAAGCTTCCCCCAACCAGCTGGCTGATCTCGTCCTTCTTTGCCTGTTTGTTCTGTATGGCCGAGGAGGAGGAGACCAGCTGAGAAGCACGCTGCCAGGCGGGGGCCACGCGGTGCAGGGCAATACGCCACCGCCCAGCCCTGGCTTGGGAAAGCAGTGGGCGTTCCCCGGGCGGTGGCCTTGGCCCCGCTAGCAGGGAAGCAGCTGCCCAGCTCCGTGTTGTGTGTGAAATTTTTTGGCACGCGGCGCGGGGTCTCTTTTGGCCGGCCCCAATTTTTTTTTCAGAGGGGAATATTTTTTTTTTCAGAGGCGGGCCGTATTAAAATGACCAACGGGCCGGATGTGTCCCGCGGGCCGTAGTTTGCCCACCCCTGCATTATACACATCTTCCATTGGATGGACCGTTTGACCTATTGTGGGTGGGAACGTTGCCATCACTTCGTATATGTGATTTTCGTGTGTAAATTCTCAGATCTAGAATTCTTTTGATCTAGAATTCTTACTTGATTTCAAGTAAAAGTTTCTTTTCTCTATGACAATGGAGTCTAAGAGTGTCTTTCTTGGATTTTGAATGGAGCACTATCTGACAGAGAGTTTCAAAGGCTCACGTATCTCCTTGTTTCTAAATCAAGAGAAGGTTCTTTTGCCTTTGTCCTCTTAGAATGAAGCTGCTGTCTCTACTGTGGCTTCTCTTTCCCCAAAAATTGCCAAACAGAGAAATCAAAAATAGATCTTCTGAAAAGGTGTTGAAGCATCCAAAATTTCTGAAACCAAGCCATTCCACTGATTAATTGTTCTCATTTTGAATACATATTACTGCAGCTGACATTTGCATCAACATATTAATCTCTTGTTTTAGAAAATGGATGGGCTTGTTAAGAAATTATGTGAAGAGAAAACAAAAGCCCTTGAGTTCTCTATAAAGTGAGAAATCTATTATGGCATAGAGGGTTTCCCCTCTGTAGTGAAGTCAGGGATCCCTTAAATAAATACATATGACATGGATTCAGTTTTTCCCACAATAACATCATTTTTCAGAGGCTGCAAGTCAGCTCATTGAGTTTCCCAATTAGCAGCCAGCACTAAATGCTAGCAATATTGAAAGGAAGCTAGATGGTTCAAAAAGTGTCTCTTACTCACAAAATACAATAAAAACCAACTTGTGGCATTTAAGACAGAGGTGGTATTCACCTAATCGGGCAACAAGTAGCAAGAATTTGGCATGGGTCACCGAACCGGTAGCAACATCTGGCTGGCCGCACCCCTGACCCGGTCACCCGGTTTCTGCTCACTCGCTTGCCCTGCCTTCCCAATGCTCGTTTGCCCCAGTTTAAAGGAGGACTGCTCCTCTGCCCTAACCATGCATTTTCAAGCAGCCACTTGAAAACACATGCACTGTGGGCGGAGCAGTGGTCCGTTAATCTGCAAAACTGCTCCAAGGCTGGATTCTTCATGGACACTAGAAGTATCACTTCCCCTTGTGAGTAAAGTGCCTGGAGTGAGAGGGAATGAAGGCTGGGAGGGGGGAGGAATCCACCCATGGAGAAATTTGAAGGAACTGCAAATGCATGTCCGTTAACTTGCAAAACTGCTCCAAGGCTGGATTTTTTTTTATTTTTTAAGACAAACATATACAGACAAAAACATAAAAACATAAAACCATCTTTCAATTATATACATACAGTGTGTCAGTTGGTTACAAATCTTTTGTGCTAACCTTTCATAGTCCTTATTCACAAGTTATAAAGTTTCTCAAATTGTCAATCTAACAAATGCTTATATATCTATCAGTTATTAATCATTCATTTGACTAAACTATTATTCCATCATTTCATATGAGATATTCTAGATTTTATTATAAATAAATAAAATATGAATACATTCATCCAACGGATATATATATATATATATATATATATATATATATATAGATATAGATATAGATATAGATATAGATATAGATATAGATATAGATATAGATATAGATATATAGATAGATAGATAGATAGATAGATAGATAGATAGATAGATAGATAGATAGATATAGATATAGATATATATAGATATAGATATATAGATATATAGATATATATTTGTTTTCTGAGGTTCTCGCGGGTATGGCCAACCCCCCAACCAATCAGAACACAGCCAAACCCCCAACCAATCAAGTCACACCCCCACTAGCAGTTAAAAGGAAGAAGCAGCTGCAAGCTCACATCACTCTGAGAAGCACAGAGCTGAAGACAGAAGCCTGAAGATGATGAATGAGACTTCATCGAAACGTTGCCTAGATACTTCCAAACTTACGCGGGAGAAAACCCAAATAACCAAAGATCTATCTATATATATCTATATATCTATCTATCTATCTATCTATCTATCTATCTATCTATCTATCTATCTATCTATCTATCTATATATATATATATATATATATATATATATATATATATATATATATGTTTTCTTAAGTTTTCGCGGTACTTACATGTATGGTGTTCGGCTTGGTTGGGTATTTTCCCACGTCATTGTAGTTCTTTTAAAGTTGTAGCAACGTTTCAGCAGAATCTCATCTGCCATCATCAGGCTTCTGTATTGTGTCCGTCTGTGGGTCAGACTTTTTTGTTTCTGCGCTGACGCCAAACACACCTGTACTTGTAATGCCATCATTAAATGTTTCCAGAACTGAGCAGTAAACTGGACACCGCGATCTGAAACCACTCTGTCCGCAGACCAGTGGCCCCCAACCTTTTTTGTGCCACGGCCTGGTACCGGCATCACAAAATGATCCGCAGTCCAGTACCGGCATCAGCACGCATGACAAGGCAAGGCGAGCCAAGCGACCGGCCAGCCAGCTGTCCCCCTCTTCTCCCTGCCACCTTCAACTCCTCCTTTGTACCTTTGTCGATGGGCTTCGGGACGACTTCAGGACGGTTGCTCGGCTCGTCTTGCCTTGGGTGCTGAAAGAATCCTCGCGCCTTAGTTTCGTTTGAAGCCCCCCCCCCTCGATGAAACTAAGGCGTGAGGATTCCTTCAGGACCCAAACGCCGCTTTCCAACCGGAAAAGCTCACCCGGAAGCACTTTCTCATCGAAACAAGATGGCGGCGCCCAGTAAACCAGCGGCCTGGTAGAAAATGTTCCACGGACCGGTACCGGTCTGGGGCCCAGTGGTTGGAGACCCCTGCGGCAGACCATGTTGGCGGAAGACATGCTGTAAAAATAACTGGGCCGTAGTGCGGGCTGATGGTAGTTTCCGACAAGGGATAAAATGAGCCATCTTAGTAAGCATATCGACCACCACGAGCACCGTCGTGTAACCCAACGAGGAGGGCAAGTACGTTAGAAAGTCCATGGAGATTGCTCCCCATGGTCTGCCCGGAGTCGGCAGTGGTTGAAGGAGTCCAGGAGGCGCACCTGATGCTGCTTTTGCTTGTCGACATTGTACACAAGAAGCGACGTAGGAAAAAACATCATGTCGAACTCGAGGCCACCAAAAAGTCCGGGTGACCAAGTGCAGAGTTTTGTAAAAACCAAAATGACCAGCAGCGGGGTTGTCATGACATTGCGTCATGATGAGGGCTCTAAGCATCCTGGTTGGTACATACAATAAACCCCGATGTCTTAGTAAGCCCTCCTCCAAAGTCCATGGGGAATCAGGTCCAACTTCCCCCCTTCTTTGTTGCGACCATGCGTCCAATCGCTGCGCCTCCCGTATTCGAGCCCTCAAATCCACCGGATCCTGAATCACGGCCAAAGATTCCGGTGGCAACACCGTTCGTGGAGGAAGAGGATCCTCGGGACCAATATATTTGGGTTTTCTAGACAATGCGTCTGCTCTCCGATTCTGTCCACTAGGAACATAGGTGACGAAAAAGTTGAACCTCGCGAAAAACAACGACCACCGGATCTGGCGTTGGTTCAACTTCTTGGCAGTAGACAAATGTTCCAAGTTATGGTGATCCGTCCGAACCTCTACCTTGTGCCGAGCCCCCTCTAGGTGATGTCGCCAGATCTCAAATGCAGCCTTGATAGCCAGCAACTCTTTTTCCCAGATAGTATAATTGTGCTCAGAAGTTGTGAGCTTCCTTGAATAATATGCGCATGGGAAAAGAGGTGCGCCATCCCTTGAAGCTTGCAACAACACCGCCCCAATAGCTACATTAGAGGCATCTGCCTCGACCACAAATGGACAATTCGGATCAGGATGCCTCAATATAGGTTCAGCCACAAAGGCTTTCTTTAGAGTCTCAAAAGCCTGTTGCTGCGGGGGCCCCCACTGGAACGGGACCTTCTTGCGAAGGAGCTGAGTGATGGGATCCATCAGCTTGGCAAAGTCCGGGATGAAGGTCCTATAGTAATTTGCGAACTCCAGGAGACGTTGCACGTCCTTTACTCGATGAGGGGGTTCCCAACTACACAAGGCCTCGACTTTCTTTGGGTCCATGGCAATGCCCTCGGGAGAGATGATATGCCCCCAAAACTCTATAGAAGTCTGGAAAAAGAGACACTTCTCCAGTTTCGCATAGAGTTTATGCTCCCGAAGACGTTGAAGTACCTGACAGACTTGACGAAGGTGGCTATCCCTGGACCAAGAGTAGATCAAAATGTCGTCCAGGTACACCACCACAAACCGATCCAGCATGTCCCGTAAAATGTCATTCATTAAGTGCTGGAAAACCGTGGGAGTGTTGGTCAAGCCAAACGGCATTACGGTGTATTCGAAATGTCCGTATCGGGTGCCAAACGCCGTCTTCCACTCGTCCCCCTTGCGCATCCACACCAGGTTGTAGGCCCCTCGAAGATCGAGCTTGGTGAACACAGTGGCCTCCCGCAACCGCTCCATCAACTCTGGAATGAGCGGCAAGGGATAACTGTTTCTTACCGTGATGGCGTTCAACCGGCGGTAGTCACAGCACAAATGTAACTCCCCCGTCTTCTTTTTTACAAAAAGAACGGGAGCAGAAAGAGGAGATGAGGATGGTCTGATAAATCTCCAGGCCAAGTTCTTATCCAGAAACTCTCGAAGAGCAGCCAATTCGGGCTCAGACATGGAATATAATCGACCCTTGGGCAGTGGGGCATCAGGTAAGAGGTCCACAGGACAGTCGTAGGCTCGATGTGGTGGTAACTGATCTGCCTCCTTCTTGCTGAAAACGTCAGAGAAGTCCGATAGCTCCGGTGGTATGGAAACAGCGGGGGCGGCGATGTCCTGGCCAGCGCAGATATGTCTCAGATGATCCACGCACTGAAGACTTGGGAACGAAATGGCATTCTGCGCCCAAGCCACCAAAGGATCGTGCAATCGTAGCCAGGACACGCCGAGAACCAAAGGGAGATGAAGGTCCGAGGTGATATAGACACTCCTCGTGATCCCCAATAACCATACGCAATGGCTGGGTGGCGAAACGAATGGGCCCAGACCGAAGCTCACGCCCATCCACGGTTTCCACCTCGATGGGTGGATCCACAGCAACCAATGGTACCTCAAAGTGCGTTGCAAAGGCCCAGTCCATAAAACTAGTAGTAGCCCCTGAGTCCACCAACGCCACCGCTGGAATCCCCTCCTTCCGGGACTGTAAGAAAACTTGGGTGTCCAACAATAAATGCCGAGGAGGGCCAGGGTTCACCTCAGCAACTTGGGGTGGTGGTGTGAGACGTGCCTGACCTAGGGTTTCCCCGAGGTTGGGCCTACCCCGTTTCCCGACGGGCCAGGAGTAGATTCAGGAACTGGTCTTCGTGTCCCTCTTCGTTTGCAGGAATTGTCCTGGTCCCCCACAATAAAGGCACAAGCCTTCCTGAAACCTTCATGCGCATTCTTGCGCCGTCAACCGAGGGCAGAGTGCACCCAATTCCATCGGCTCCTCAGTCCTGGTCGTAGTTTTATAAACTTCCAATGGCACGGTTTGCGAACATGAATGAGAAGGTGGTTCCACAACTGGCTGTCTGCTCCTGCGCTGTTGTAAATGGGCTTCAATACACAAGCACTGAACCACTAGCACATCCAAGGTTAAAGCCCGCTCCGCATGCACTAGCTCGTCTTTGATGTTATCTGCCAAGCCCTCCTGAAAAGCATCCATGTGGGCTGACTCATTCCAAGTAGAGTCCATGCAGAGCAGATGAAACTCTGCAATATATTCTTGCAGAGGACATTTCCCCTGACAAATGTCCCGCAAACGTCTAGCCACGGTTTGAGTCTTAATAGGGTTTTCAAACATTACCCGCAATTGCTGCTGGAAACCCTGAAAATCATTCAACAAAGGGCTATCTTGTGTCAGCAAAGGAGTAGCCCATTTGGCAGCCTGTCCAGATAAGAGGCTAATAATAAACCCCACCTTAGCCCGGTCATTAGGAAAGTCTTCAGGCCGCAAGGTAATAAATAATTGGCACTGTCCCATAAATGCCGGGAACATATCAGTCTGTCCCGAGAATTTATCCGGCATAGATACCGGGCTTTTCCTAAAGGGAGGGGCTGGATGAGTAGCAGTAGTTTGCAAATGTGAAACATGGTTTACCAACTGTGTTACCTGGTTTTGGAGGACCTGGTTATTTTTTAGCAGTTGGTCTATCTGTTGCTGTTGCTGCTCCACCAAACGCTGTAATTGAGTTTGGTCCATCTTGGTATGAAGATGGTTTGTCAGGCCAGAAGCAAAAATGTTATGTCTCACCTGTATCCACAGGTGAGCAATCAAAATACTAAAGTTCCAAAAATATAAGCAACCAAAAACAAACCCCAACAAAGATAACGGCTGAGGTTTTTCCAGTCCTCAGCAGTAGTTCTGAAACCTGTTTGGCAATCCTGAAGTGCCTATAAATCACAATGCCTCAGATAATCTTCACAGTACTTCCGCTCTAACAAGACACTTTGCTTCTGGCAAATTTCTCAAGCCAATCCATTTCCTTTTATCCCCTAAGGGGGCGTGTTAGTCTCATTAATTAATCACTGGCTTGACACCTCTTTCCCAATTGAGATTGACGTCTCAAACTTCATCTATTTCTCACATCAAGCCAGGATCCCTCAAAGTCCTCCTCCTCGCCGGAAACCTCTCGCACGTTTTCCTGATTATCTGCCACCGGCTGCTGCGTAATCAGAGAGGGAGACTCGGGGGAGGTAGAAGACTCTGACACCTCCAATAAATTAGGTTCGTCTCTCATAGCTAAGTCCACTTCCTCATCCTGGCTACCCTCAAAATCACTCAACAATGCAGGCTCAAATCTCACTGCCAGATCCTCTTCACTCGAGCTCACATCTGCCAACGGACCAGATTCAAATCCCGGAGTCACAACAGGTTACTATTAATGTTCATAAGATGTTCAGTTGGAGAATGAGATCTTGAACTTGTGCTAGAAAGTTTAATTCAATTTAAATTTTTATAGTGCTGTTCAAGCACCAGATGAAATATTCTAAATCTAATAAATAATTTGGCTATAGCTGTCCACTTGACACAGGTGTAGAGTTGTGAAAAGGGTACACATTTTATTTGCCTATTTAAAAAACAACAACTCTGAACTCTTTGCATTTCAGACCAAGTATGAAGATACAATGCAATATGAATTTCAAGTGAATGGAGAGCCAGTGGTCCTTCACTTAGAAAGAAATAAGTATGTTATCTCCAAAGTTCTCTTAACTTAGAACGATATGGAAAATGTATATTCTTGGACGTAATCCAAGAGAAATAATAATTGTATTGCTTTGTTTGGGAAACTAAAAGTAAATTAAATTTTACACTATAGGAAAAATCAATATAGTTGGTGAACATGTTAATTAGGTTTTACCCCTGAACTGAGAATTTTTTATTTCAGCTTTCTATGGTTCATTGCTGTACTATAACAATTTAGATAAAGTTGA
>NC_142015.1:7684949-7687449 GCF_049901735.1 Notechis scutatus
GATAGATGAAAGATAGGTAGATAGATAGATAGATAGATTGATTGATTGATAGATAGATAGATAGATAGATACATGATAGATAGATATATGAGAGATGATAGATAGATAGATAGATAGATAGATAGATAGATAGATAGATAGATATAGATCATCGATAGATAGATAGGTAGGTAGGTAGATCCATGATAGATAGATAGATAAAAGATAGATAGAGAGAGAGAGAGAGAGAGAGAATGAGAGAGAGGGAGAGAAATTGATTGAAACATTACGGATAGATAGATAGATAGATATAGAGATATAGAGATACTTGACAGATACATGATAGATGGATGGATAGATAGATAGATAGATAGATAGATAGATAGATAGATAGATAGATAGATGAAAGATAGATAGATAGATAGATAGACAGATAGATACATGATAGATAGATAGATAGATAGATAGATAGATAGATAGATAGATAGATAGATATAGATGAAAGATAGATAGACAGCTAGCTAGCTAGATAGACAGACAGAAAGACAGATAGATACCTGATATATAGATAGATAAAAGATAGATAGATAGATAGATACAGATAGATAGATAGATAGATAGATAGATAGATAGATAGATAGATAGATAGATAGATAGATAGATAGATAGATGAAAGATAGGTAGATAGATAGATACATGATGGATAGATACATGATAGATAGATAGATAGATAGATAGATAGATAGATAGATAGATAGATAGATAGATAGATAGATAGATAGATAGATAGATGATACATAGATACATGATAGATAGATAGATAGATAGATAGACAGACAGAAAGACAGAAAGACAGATAGATACCTGATATATAGATAGATACAAGATAGATAGATAGATAGATAGATAGATAGATAGATAGATAGATAGATAGATAGATAGATAGATAGATAGATAGATAGATAGATGATAGATGAAAGATAGGTAGATAGATAGATACATGATGGATAGATACATGATAGATAGATAGATAGATAGATAGATAGATAGATAGATAGATAGATAGATAAATAGACGGGCGGGCTGTCTGTCTGTCGGTCCGTCTGTCTACCTATCCTTTTTATCCATACATTAATCAATCTATCTATCTACCTATCTACGTACATTAATCGATCTGTCTTTCTATCTTCCTGCCTGCCTATCTATCATCTATCTATCTATCTATCTATCTATCTATCTATCTATCTATCTATCTATCTATCTATCATGTATATAAAAATCATAGATGATAGATAGATAGATAGATAGATAGATAGATAGATAGATAGGTAGATAGGTAGATACATGATAGATAGATAGATAGATAGATAGATAGATAGATAGATAGATACTTGATAGATACATGATTGAGAGAGAGAGAGAGAGAGAGAGATAGGTCGGTTGATAGATAAATTGATTGAAACATGACAGATAGATAGACATAGATAGATAGATAGATAGATAGATAGACAGACAGACAGACTATATATAGATAGATACAAGATAGATAGATAGATACACATAGATAGATGATAGATGAAAGATAGGTAGATAGATAGATAGATAGATAGATAGATAGATAGATAGATAGATAGATAGATAGATAGATAGATAGATAGATAGATAGATAGATAGATAGATCATCGATAGATAGATAGGTAGGTAGGTATGTAGATCCATGATAGATAGATAGATAAAAGAGATATATATATATATAAATATATATATATATATATAGATATATATATATATGAGACAGGCTCGTGATAGACAAATTGTTTGAAACATGACAGATAGATAGACATAGATAGATAGATAGATAGATAGATAGATAGATAGATAGATAGATAGATAGATAGATAGACAGACAGACTATATATAGATAGATACAAGATAGATAGATAGATACACATAGATAGATGATAGATGTAACATAGGTAGATAAATAAATAGATAGATAGATAGATAGATAGATAGATAGATAGATAGATAGATAGATGGATACATGATAGATAGATATATGATAGATGATAGATAGATAGATAGATAGATAGATAGATAGATAGATAGATAGATAGATAGATGATAGATAGATAGATAATTAGATAGATAGATAGATAGAGAGATAAATAGATCATCGATAGATAGATAGATAGATAGATAGATAGGTAGGTAGGTAGATCCATGATAGATAGATAGATAAAAGATAGACAGAGAGAGAGAGAGAGATAAATTGATTGAAACATGACAGATAGATAGATAGATAGATAGATAGATAGATAGATATAGAGATATATAGATACTTGACAGATACATGATAGATGGATGGATGGATAGATAGATAGATAGATAGATAGACAGACAGATAGATAGATAGATAGATAGATGATAGATAGATGATAGATAGATGATAGATGAAAGATAGATAGATAGATAGATAGATAGATAGATATAGATAGATACATGATAGATAGATAGATAG
>NC_142015.1:7689949-7749366 GCF_049901735.1 Notechis scutatus
GTGGGATGCTACCGGTTCGGCCTGGTTCTATGGAACCGGTAGCTCTAAAGAAAGCAGACACCGAACTGGTTCAGTGTCTGCTGCTCTGTTTAGTCTATCCACCCACCCGGGCTCTTGGCTTTCCTTTATTTCCTGCTTTTTCCACATCAGCTGCTTTGCGCAGCACAGCTGGGGTTGAAAAAGCAGGAAAGAAGAGGTTTTTCAAATGCTGCGCACCCTCGCGCAGCGCTTGTCAGCTGTCTGAGTGGCACAGCTGAGGTTTTTAGGAAATGGTCTACACGTGTGTGCAAAACGCACTCTCACCGGGGTGGAATTCTACCTGCCGGAGAACTGGCAAATCGCACCACTGGCTGGCCCCACCCACTCACTCCTTACCTGGCATGCGTGCCATCAAACTTGCCTGCTAAGTTGCTATTTTTCCTTTTTTTCCCCAACCACCAGCTGTTCTGCTGTGCCAGTCCTAATCCTAATCGTTGGATTACTTGCTTTCTAGCTAATCTAAAAGCAGAGCTGAGCCTGAAGTTTCTATTATTCACTGCAGACTCAGGTAGCAAATGGCAGAAACACAGATCTCTAAGTGAATCTGTGATTCTGTGAGCAACTCAATCTGCCTGCCTGCTCTGCCTGATTTTGGGTAAAAGTTGCTCTTTTTTATATAAAAAATTCAATATTTACATACATGGTGTGTTGTGAGTTAATTCTGTGAGTTTGCTTGCTAGCAAATTTTATGAGTGAGTTTGCAAGCAAATTTTATGTGACAGACTCAGGTAGCCAATTGCAGAAAGATAGATCTCTGAATGAATCTGTGATTCTGTGAGCAACTCAATCTGCCTGCCTGCTTTGCCTGATTTTGGGTAAAAGTTGCTCTTTGTTTTATAAAAAATTCAATATTTACATAAATATTTATAATATTTACATACAAGCCATGCCCAGCCAGTCACATGACCACCAAGCCACACCCACAAATTAGGCCACACCCACAGAACCAGTTGTTAAGAAATTTGAATCCCACCTCTAGTTGAGTTCCCTCCTTGGCAGGAGGCAGGTCGTTGGCTTAGTTTCCGGTTGGGCTTCTTTTCTGGCGTCTCTCTTGGGTGCGGGTAGAGCTTGATGTCCATGGCCACTGCCATCCAATACCAGTCATGGATGTGGTCACAGACACCCCTCTCCCCGGATGATACAGGCATTGCGTAGCTCCTTAACGAAGCCTTCCTTGAAATAGTGCACAAGGAGGTGCTCAGGCCAGTACCACAGCTTCCCAGTGATCCTCCGAAACTCTTTAGCCGGGTGGCCCCTTTGCCTAATTGTTTTGATCTTCATGACCCTGGGGCATGTCCTCAAACCTCGTTCTCAGTTCCTGTAGGAATTCATCAATGTTCTCAAGCTCTGGGGTGCCTTTGCCATGGAGTTGGGTCACCCACTCAGCTGCTTCACCCTCCAGGCAGAGATCATCCCCTGGTTCGTTAGGTAGTTGTTCCCGTAGTGGTCAATGTGGGCCCAAACTCGGTTTAGAAAAAGGCGAGCTTGTCTGGACTCCCGTCAAAGGTGGCTCTGAAGCGGGGCAGTGCAGGTGGTCATGCGGGTGGTGGCTGCGGTGTGGGGACAGGAGCAGGCATTCACTGGAGTTGGACCCAGCCTTGGCCCGAGTAGTAAGCCCATCTGGGTGGTACTTACCCTGCTGGCGGCATCTGGGATTGTCCCAATGGACTAGCGGTCCTCTGACATCTAGGAAGGCTCTCCTGTGGCCCAGGGCTTGACTGAGCCAATGGTGGAGGGCTGACAGGCCGGGCTGTCTGTGAGGTAAACCGGGCCCGCCTGGGGAGACTGCAGTGCTAGAGTGCATAGATGGGAGCGGCATAGGGGCTACTCCCTGGGTAGATCAGGGCCCTCTGGGCAGGGAACATAAAAGTCAGCTGGCCGAGGACTGCCATCACTTGCACAGATTGTTGATGCCACTTTACACCACTGAGGCTTAGTTGGCTGAGCCTCTCCGGCAATTCCTCCAGACCCTGACTGTGGGCCATAGTTTGGTACTTCCATTCCCCAGACTCACTGAGGTCCAGGGGTCCCATCGACCTCCACGCGTGGATTGCGGGCCCCTTCTCCCTTGTCAAGGTGGCCAAGCCTTCTCCCACTGGCTCCTGGAGTGCCGACCAGTAGCCAATGTCTTCCTCCTCCCGGTAGAGCTTCTGGGTGGCTGGCTACTTGGCACAAACTTTGGGCCGGGCACCTAACTGGCACTCAACATCTGCCACCATGGCTGCCGCCCACTGGGGCAAGGGGTGTTGTAGGCCCTTGGTGACTCCTCCACAAGCTCCGCCAGTGACTGTCTCCTCAGTCTTCTCCGTCTTCCCTGAATCTTCCTGCTGCCCAGTAGACTGGGTAAGCAGTTGGGGCTCAGGACTCCAGATAGTGGCTCCGGATGAAGTGAAAGTTTCCTTTGGTTTCTGCACAGTCGGTTTAATGTCAGAGTTCCAAGTAATAATCCATGACAAGCAAGACTCTGAGGCAACTAAGTTCCTCAAAGAATACTTTTATTGGAAATATATTGGCACATATATGGTGAAAACTGACTCTGAAAACTCCAGCAGTTTGAACCTAATTAAAATTAAAAGATTTTCTACTTTCCCAAAACAATCAGTGACATGATGTCAGCCTTCAAGATTTCTTTCCTTTGCTCTGCATCTTTCGGCTGCCATAGTAACGGGGGGACAGGTGAAATAATTTGGCTTTGAGGGTGTGGGAAATGGGCTGGAGGCAGTTTATTAACTGTATATGTTAGAGGAAAAGTTTATTGTTTATGCTTCTTTGCTGTGCTATGCGCAGGCACAACTCTTTATCAAAATAGGCCAAGGTCAACGGACAGATGCCTGCATCACCACTTGAAGATGCCCCACATGACATTATATACAACTTTAATTGGATGGACAGTTTGAACTATTGTGGGTGGAAAGGTTGCCATTACTTTGTATATGTGTTTTTCACGTGCAATTCCTCAGATTCAGAATTCCTTTGATGCTACCACTTGATTTCCAGTAAAAGATATATTTTCTCTAATTAATGGAGTCTAAGTGTTTCTTTCTTGGATTTTGAATGGAGCACCACCTGACATTATTCTGAATCTTCGTTTACCGGCCCACCCAGAGAATTAATACTTTTTCTTCTGAGGGGGACTGAAAACAATTTCCAATCCAGCCAGTGACCAGATTTGGGAGCTACTGGAAGACCAGCTTCCCTGCTTCTAGATGCTGCAGGAGAGGCCAAGTTGTTAGCAGGGCTACATCTCAGTGAGAAACCAGCAGTTTGACCCAAATGGTCTCTGGGGGTCGGATGGAAGAAGCCAGAGGAAGACCCCCCTCCAGGGTTGACCATTACTCGACAGCGTGGGGGAGAGGAGGCTTGGCAGGATGAACAGAAGAGGAATCTTCTATTAGCTCAAGCCCTAAAACTTCTGAATGAAGCTGTCGGAGGAATCCAACCTGATCAAAGGTATGAGAGGGAAAAGGGAGAGGCAGAACAGCAGTGAGAGCTCAGCTAGCCGTCCCCATAAATCAACCTGGGCCAGTTCAACAGGCAGCAGCAGCCCAGGGGCCCCCAGCGGGGGGAGCAATTGCCAGAAGGCGTTGAGCTCCAAAGGTGCCTCCGTTGGAAGTAAAATATGGAGGGGATCCCAAGGAGTTAGGTTTCGTCCTAGCTCAAGTGTGGAATCACATGGAAGAACATGGCAAGGATTTTTCCTGAGAGGCAGCTAAAGTCAGATGTGTTACCAGGGCTTTGGAAGGAACAGCTGCAAAATGGATGGTGACTTTGCATAATGATAATGCCCCCCAGTTGATGAATTATGACCTGTTCATGGCAGGGTTTGGCGCCAAATTTGAAGACCCACTAGCCGAACGTAAGGCTAGGATTAGGATGAAAACCATAAATCAGGGGCGGAGATCAGTGGCTGAATACACCCAGGAATTTAGAGAGCTGGCATCCATAGACAGTGAGAACTTGGGGGCATGGAGGAGAAAATCCCTGAAGAATATTGGGATTTAAAGGATGTGTTTAGTGAAAAGGTGTCGGACGAGCTCCCCCAACAGATTGCAGTATTGAGATTCTACCAGGAGTGAAACTCCCAAAACCTAAACTGTACTCAATGACACCACAGGAGCTAGAAGAACTGTTCATCAGTAATAACCTTGAACGAGGGTTCATCCAACCTGCTAGACCTCGAGTAGCGGCCCCAGTATTATTCCATGAGAAGAAAGATGGCTTTCTTCGTTTATGTGTGGACTATAGAAACCTAATCGCTATTTCGGTGGAGAATGTGTATCCCCTCCCCTTGATGAAGGATATGTTGGCCCACTTGGCCAAAGGGAAAATTTTTACGAAACTAGACCTGAGAGAAGCATACTACCGAGTTCGAATTAAGGAAGGGGATGAATGGAAAACTGCTTTTAACTGCCCAATGGGCTGTTTCCAATTCAACATTCTTCCATTTGGCCTACAGGGGGCCCCTGCAGTATTCATGCAAATGATCAATCAGGTGTTGCATGAACATTTATACAAAGGGGTGTTGGTTTATCTTGATGATATTCTTTTTTTAAAAAAAAAAAAAACAAGTTTTATTAATTTTCAAAACACACAAGTCATCATTATCCATTACATGTTTAAACCTTTTTCCATTATAAATTTAACAAGTCAGATAAACTATAATTCTGTTTTAAACCATTTCCATATAAACATACAAAAACCTCTTATCCAATTTCCCTTTATTTCTCTTTACTCTTATTCAGTTTTATTATTATTATTTCATCTATTTCTTTCTGACTTAGTTACCATTATTCTCATTCTATATTTCTACAAGGTTTTATTAATTCTCCCCAAAAAAACAACATATACACACAACACACAAAACATAAAAAGATCTTTTTGGAAAGTAACTTGGACCCAGGTATCTCTCTTTTCATGGACTTCAATTATATTCATGCTCATCTTACATATCATTACTTATTTTATTTACCATTCTAAGTCTTCTATATTAACTTCTCCACATATTTCACTCTTCTTAATTCTATCTTAATTAATCATCTTAATTTGAGTAATTATATTTATATCTTTTGTCCATTCTCTATTGTACCTTTGTCTCATTCCTTTTAAAAAGAAAGAAATTTCTCCCTGAAATCACTAATCAGAGTATGATGCCTTTCTATCTCCCCACTAAATTAATCAAGTTAATCTTTAAAATACCCAATCCGATTTTGCTTGGTACATTCTAACTGAATAATACATCTAAAACAATTAAATACATAGTTGAACAATAGATTTAAATATTAAAAACAAAATACTATAATGAAAGTTTTATAATAACATCAATACCATAATCTTATTAAACTCTTTAATTAAAGTTTAATATTCTAAATCTCCCCTCATATTATATTTTCAAACCAATCATTATTAACATTCCAACATTTTAATCTCTTATCAACTCTCAAGCCATTTAAATTTTCTATTTCTGATACAATACTACAATATCATCTTATGTACCTTGCAAAATCTCTTTGAAGAAATTATACTTATCCTTTATCCCTAAAAAAATTTCTTTTTCTCATTTAATTTCAAAACTTTGTAGCTTTTCTCCACCTTTTCCCTTTCTTTCTTCCCCAACAAACCTTTCTAGCCCCCTTCTTCTAGCCTCTGCCTTACTGGCTTCCCTTCTCTGTCGTATTCCTCTTCCCTTTTGTTTACCATCCTTATATTGATTTTGCACCTTGTTTTTCCCTTTCTTAAATGTTTTTTAAATCTTAAGTCCTTTATTTCTCTTCTTTTTCCTCTTCCTTCCCTCTTGGTCGAGTTCTGAGATTTATTAAAGATGGCTTCCTCTCTTTGTTCTTCTTCTGCTGTCTTCATCTGTTGCAATGTTTGTTGATAGTTAATAAGCGCCATTTCTAAAAAAAGGAAGGCTTCTTTCAAACCAGCTTTACCATTTTGTTTTGCTTGCTCATAATCTTTTCTCAGTTCCTCGATAGAAGAAGCCATTATAAATCTTTTCTTTTCTTTTCTCTTACAACAGCCAGAATATTCCAAAGGAAAAATAAGACAATCCCAAAGTTCTCAGTCAGTCCAAACCAAGACAGAGTTCCCACTCTCTCCTCCTAGGTTAGTATCAATTAGAGAAAAAGAAAGTCCAAATCTGTTTCTTAAAATCTTATTGCAATATATTTTAGTCTTTCAATCCTTAAGGCATCTCCTCCAACAAGGTCTTAGCATACAAATATTTTTTTAGTCCTCTCTTTTCCCACTCATCGCTTAGAGCCAATTTTCACCTAAAAAAAAGTAGGTTTCTTAATGTTCACTTTTTTATTCCGTAGAAAAGAGGGTAAGCTATCCTTTCAGCACCATTAAACTGCCGCTTTTTCCTCTTCTCGAAGGTATCATTCAGAAAGTCATACTTTTCAGGAATTTTGTTAAATATGTCTTAGAGTCCTAGGAACCAAGAAAGACTTTCTCCTCTCAAGCACTTTCTCCACTTCCTCCTGCGCATTCTTACCCGGCTGCCAGCTTTTTGTGGCAACCATTACGGACCGCCGCTGCACTGTCCTGGGAAAAGGGGGTTCTGCCGGCCGGGGGGGGTCTGCAACACCCCAAACCCTTCTCCGGATCCCCTACCTTCAGCTGCCCCTACAGGGCAGCCTAGCTCCGCACTCCGCCTGGGTCGGAGCCCCAAAAACGGCTAGCGCGGGCAGGGATCGCGCAGCCGCAAATCCCTGCCGTCGCGAAGCCGACAAACCGGAAACCAGGTTTATCTTGATGATATTCTTATCTACACGGAGATTCGTGATGAACATGTGAAACTAGTGCAGTCAGTTCTGGAAAAACTTCGAGCTGCTGAGCTGTACATAAAGTTGTCCAAGTGTGAATTCCACCAGGAGAAAATTGACTATTTAGGCTATCGCATATCACATGATGGCATAGAAATGGATCCGGGGAAAGTTTGTGCTGTTTTGGAATGGGCCCCTCCCCGCACCAGGAAACAACTTCAAAGTTTCTTGGGATTTGCTAATTTTTACCAGTCAATTTATCCCTCGCTTTTGCGAAGATTGCAATGCCTATCACAAATCTCCTAAAAACCAAAGGGAGAACCTCATCGCTATTTTGGTAGAGAACATGTGCCCCCTCCCCTTGATGAAGGACATGTTGGCTCACCTAGACAAAGGAAAAAATTTTCCGAAACTCGATTTGAGAGAGACTTACTACCGAGTTTGTATCAAGGAGGGAGATGAATGGAAAAGTGCTTTTAATTGCCCAATGGGATGCTTCCAATTCAACGTTCTCCCATTTGGCCTACAGGGGGCTCCTGCTGTATTCATGCAAATGATAAATGAGGTTTTGCATGAACATTTATACAAAGGGGTACTGGCTTATCTTGATGATATCTTTATCTACACCAAGACTCTTGACGAGCATGTGAAATTAGTACAGTCAGTTTTGAAAAAACTTTGAGCTTCTGAACTGTATGCGAAGTTATCCAAGTGTGAGTTCCACCAAAAGAAAATTGACTATTTAGGCTACCGCATATCACATGATTGCATAGAAATGGATCCGGGGAAAGTTCGTGCTGTTTTGGAATGGGCCCCTCACCACACCAGAAAGCAATTGCAAAGTTTCCTGGGTTTTGCTAATTTTTACTGTTAGTTTATCCCGGCCTTCGTGAAGATTGCACTGCTTATTACAAACCTCCTAAAAACCAAGTGGGAGGTGAAACCGAAGCCCAGTCAACCACTAGAGTGGTCCATGGAGTGTGAAGCCGCTTTTGAAAAGCTGAAACAACTTTTTGCAGCTGAGCCGGTGCTATAGCACCCAGACATGGACACCCCTTTTGTAATCCAAGCTGATGTGAGTGATGTAGCTGTGGGGCTGGTGCTACTACAAGCAAACGAGATGGGGACTCTGCAACCGTGTGCATACACCTCCCGTAAACTAACTGAGACAGAAAGAAGATGGGCCATTTGGGAAAAAGAAGCTTTTGCTGTTCGTTGGGCTCTATTAACCTGGAGGAATTTTCTTGAGGGGGCAAAACACCCCTTTGAGGTGTGGACAGATCATAAAAATTTAGAGGCTCTCAAAACGCCTCAAAAATTGTCTCCTAAGCAAGTCCTCTGGGTGCAATACTTCAAACGGTTTAATTTCTTATTGAACTACATTCCGGGGGGGAAGAACTTAATGGTAAATGCACTGTCTAGGTTACCTCAATATAATAGTGCCCATCTGGAAATGATCCGCCCTATTGTCCCAACTAAACAATTAGTGGCTCCAATGGTTACTAGAGCCCAGAAAAAAAGGAGAGGTTGATTTATCAAATGATTTATCTCCACAGTTAAAAGAAGCTTTGAAACTAGATGATTGGTTCCTGGCTCACTCAAATAACTGTACGGTTAGAGATGGATTGGCATGGGTAGGGACCAAATTGTACATGCCAGCAAAGTTGAGGACCCCCATTTTAAAACAAGCTCATGATTCAAAAGCTGCTAGACATTTTGGGTTCGTGAAAACCCTACATTTGGTTAAACAGCAGTTTTGGTGGCCTACTTCTAAAAAGTACATTGAAGCTTATGTGTCTAGTTGTCCTATCTGTGCTTCAGCCAAACGGCCGCCTGGTAAACCAGCTGGCTTGCTACAAAATGTAGTCAGGCCGACTACTCAGTGGAAAGAAATTTCTATGGACTTTATAGTGGAATTACCTGAAAGTGGGGACATACAGTTATTTGGGTGGTAACGGACTTGTTTTCCAAACAGGTACATTTCATACCTTGTGCAAAAATCCCATTTGCAAAAACCTTGGCTAAACTATTTATTTTACATGTTTATAGGTTGCATGGTGTTCCTGAATGGATAATTTCAAATAGGGGTGTCCAATTCACCTTGAACTTTTGGAAAGAGTTCCTGAAGTTATTGGGCTCCGCCCAGGGCTTAAGCTCTACCCACCACCCACAAACCAATGGGGCTTGTGAGAGAACTAACTCGGTGTTGGAACAATACCTTAGATGCTATATATCTTATCAACAAGATGATTGGTTGGACTTATTACCATTTGCCGAGGTGGCATATAACAATTCAGTTCACAGTAGTACTGGTTTTACTCCATTTAAAGTTGCTTCGGGGCAAGACTTTGTACCCATACCCGAGCTTCCACAGGAGAGACCCAATGTTCAGTCATTGAGTGAGTGGATAACCCAACTCCAGCTTACCTGGCTGGTTATGTGTAAAGCATTGGATGATGCTCATCAAGATCATAAGAAACATGCAGATAAAAAGAGAGCTCCACAAAAACATCAAGTGGGGGGCAAGGTTTTCTTGTCCACTAGATATTTGCAAACCACACAAAAGTCTAAAAAATTGGGGCCCAAATATGTTGGACCTTTTCCAATTGAACGAATTGTGAATCCTGTGGCAGTCCAACTGCAATTACCTAAAACCCTTAGATGGAGTCACCCTGTTTTTCATGTTAGTTTGTTGAAACCTGAACATACCTCCGACCTGAGACCTGCTCAGGTCGACCCCCTCAGTCCCTCTTCTGATTGAGGGTGAACAACATTTTGAAGTTAAAGAAATTTTGGATTCCAGGAGACAAAGAGGTCGACTCCAGTATTTAGCCATTTGGAAACACTTTCCTCCTTCCCAGTCGGAATGGGTAAATGAAAGGGATGTTCGAGCCCCTAGGCTCATACAGGCATTTCGTGCAAAATATCCTGACAAACCTTAAAATTTTGTAATACTTGTAACATGTACATTATTCTTTTATCTTCTATTCTCTTTCTTTTATAGGGCTAATGCCTCTTTTGCAGGAGGGCCAAATGTCAGCCTTCAAGATTTCTTTCCTTTGCTTTGCATCTTTCAGCTGCCATAGTAACGGGGGGAAGGGTGAAATAATTGGGCTTTGAGGGTGTGGGAAATGGGCTGGAGGCGGTTTATTAACTGTATAAGTTGGGGGAAAAGTGTCTTGTTTATGCTTCTTTGCTGTGCTATGCGCAGGTGCAACTCTTTATCAAAATAGGCCAAGGTCAACGGACAGATGCCTGCATCACCACTTGAAGATGCCCCACATGACATTATATACAACTTTAATTGGATGGACAGTTTGAACTATTGTGGGTGGGAATGTTGCCAACACTTTTTATATGTGGTTTTTGCGTGCAATTCCTCAGATTCAGAATTCTTTTGATGCTACCACTTGATTTCCAGTAAAAGATATATTTTATCTAATTAATGGAGTCTAAGTGTTTCTTTCTTGGATTTTGAATGGAACATCATGGTCCAATCACCAGGCAGTCTGACAACTGGGCAGCATCACTCTGCCTTCCTCTGACAAGATGTGAGAATGTCCTTGGTTCCCAAGAGGAAGTATTTTGTTTTGGCTACAAAATCCCCTCTATCTCAAATCCCCTCTCCCTATCCCTCAGCTGCAGTGTGGCAACAACACAGCAACTGGTGAATTGCCATTCACTCGTTGGCATGGCAGAAAACCAAATTTAAGTTATTTACATACATTTGGAGCTCCAGCATGGGTGCATATTCCCGCACAAGTAAGACTAAAAGGGCAACATAGAGCTAGGAAATTATTTTTCGTAGGTTACGAGGCCAACCACAGATCATTTAGATTTTGGGATCAAGGCACAGCTAATATTTACTGTAGCGCTAGTGCTAAATTTCTTGAGCACATTGGGTGGCATAAACTAGAACAAGAATCTGACAATGATGTTGTTATCGACACCCAAGTAGTCCCTAATGATGAAATAGTTAAACCATCAATAGCCATTAAAGAGGAAGAACAGGCACAGGAGGAGGTAGAAGAACAGGAGCAGGTGGAACAAGAGAGTCCACCAGTAAGCCCTGAGTTTGCCTAGATGTTCAACCCGTGTAACACGACCACCAGATAGATATCAGGCAAGTACAGTATGCCAAGTAAATATAGTTCCTACTAACTATAATGAACTGAAACTGTATCCTGCTAAGGATCAGGCTGCTTGGCAGGAAGCAATGGATAAGGAACTGAAATCTTTACAAAGTTTACAGGTATATGAAAATGCCAGGTTACCACCAGGTGAGCATGCCATAGGGTGTAAGTGGATTTATAAACTTAAGACAGGTGTGGATCGGACTGTTACCCATAAAGCCAGGTTAGTAGCACAAGGGTTTGATCAGTCAGCAAATGACTACGATGAACTGTTTGCACCTAGTCTGAAGCTTACCACATTATGAGCAGCATTAGTGTGGGCAGCTAAAAATAAATACACAATAAACCATTTAGATGTGGAGATGGCATATCTTCATGCACCGTTGCAACATACTATATATTTAAAGAAGCCTTTGGGTATAAAAACTGATATAAAACTGATTGCTGGAGATTAAAAAAGAGTCTTTATGGCTTGAAGCAATCGGGCTATGAATGGAACCAGTGCATAGTGAAGGAATTAACAAAGATAGGTTTTGTAGCTGACATGGCTGATCCATGTTTATTCAAAAAGGAAAGTGATGGTGTAGTTTCATTGTTGCTATTGTTTACTGATGACATAGCATTAATCACTAAGACTGAGCAAGAAGCTTCTGAGATTATTTCACTGTTAGAGAAGAAATTTAAAATAAAACATTTAGGTGAGATTAAACAGTATCTTGGTTTAAAAATAGATAAAACTAGGGGAGGATACAAAATCTCACAGGCAGATAAAATTAACCAGTTACTAAAGAATTTTAAAATGGAACTTTGTAAACTGGCTAAAACACCAATGAGCCAGGAGTTTAGCCACAGTGATGTGCAAAGTCCTGTTTTTGATAAAGACATTTATCAATCCTTGATTGGTAGCTTATTTTATCTCAGTAATTGGTCAAAGCCAGATATAGCATATAGTGTTAACCAATTAGCTAGATTTAATACTGAAC
Organism: Notechis scutatus; assembly: GCF_049901735.1. Lineage (NCBI taxonomy): Eukaryota > Metazoa > Chordata > Lepidosauria > Squamata > Elapidae > Notechis > Notechis scutatus. The sequence goes on from NC_142015.1 coordinate 7,701,872, forward strand.
CTACTGAAAGGCACTGGCAAGCTACTAAGCGTGTGTTAAGATATCTGAAACAAACGATGCATTATGCATTATATTTGGAGCCTAAGAATGAACTAAGTTTAACTGCACATGCCGATGCAAGTTTTGCTACAGACGTACCTACATGTAAATCAACGTCAGGTACTGTAGTATTATTAGGAAAGGTGTTAATTGGATGGTGGTCTATTCGACAAAAACATCTACGGTAAGTTTATCAACAATGGAGGCTGGATTCTCATGTTTGTCTCTATTATGTACAGATTTAGTTTGTTATAAACAACTATTGCTAGATATGGGAATTAATGTAAAGGAACCTATTGTTGTGTATGAAGACAACTAATCAGCAATTCAGATGGCTTCCAATCTCACTGTAAAGACAAGATCAAAACACACTGATCTAAGATATCTAAATGTGAGACAATGTGTTCAAAGTAAAATGATTACACTGGAGTACTGCATGTCAGAGTATAACATTGCAGATCATTTTACGAAAGCCCAAGGCACTGTAAAACATAAAGCTTGCTGTGAAGAATATGGACTTGTAAGGTTTTATATATTGTCCTACCCAAAGGGGAGAATGTTAAGAATAATAGTCACCTAACAGTTGGGCTGGAAATATATAAACCAGGATAGTCATTTAATACTGTATCTTTAAGAGAATGCTGTAATTGTGATTGGCTGAGGTTCCTCCAACAGCCATAAGATGGAGCCAGAAACCTGGTTTGTTTCTTCTTGCATTTCCCTATTGCCTTTTGCCTGAACGTCATTCTGCTTAGATTGCTGTAAGTCTTGCAAACTGTTAGCAAACTCCGTTTACTGAACTTTGTTTATGATACTGGACTTCATTTTTGGATTATCCCTGGACTGATATTAACTGCTTTAACCGTGTATGATTTGGACTGTTTGTTGGACTTTGTTTACCCATTTACTGGAAGTAAAACCTACATTTTACTATTCAGTGTATCTGTATGCTGGTCGTGTGTTATTCAATATCACTCTCACTATGTTTCCCTGAGTGCACTCATTCTCCTAATGGGGAATACCTCAACAAGACCTATTAGAAGGGGGGAGTTTACGATTCGAGGTCTGGACTGACCATACAAATCTGGAGTCCCTACAAACCCCATGTAAATTATCGCCCAAACAGGTCCGGTGGGCATTATACTTCCATTGGTTCAACTTCACCCTACGGTATGTTCCTGGGGGGAGAAACTTCTTAGCGGATGCATTATCCTGGAAGCCACAATACACAGGGGGTCAAGAAGTAGTAGTGCAGGCCATAATACCTACTACAGCCTCTCAACCGCAGGTAGCTCAGAAGGCACTGGGGACATCACAGAGGAGGCCCCAATTGACGGATTTGCCTCGAGCCATCAAAGATGAGCTTTTGACCAACTCATGCTTTCAGGATAATTGGCAAGCGCTCCCCAGGAGAGATGGCCTCACATGGAAGGGGTAAAAAATATACGTCCCCAGTTCTCTTTGCTTGGAGGTGTTGCGGCGTTGCCACAATGCCTGGCCTATGCCGAGGTGGCCTATAATAATGCATTCCATAGCAGTACTGGATTTACCCCCTTTTAAAATTGTCAATGGGCTAGAGTTTGTCCTGATACTAGAATGTCCTCAGGATGTTACCGGTCCATTGTACCGGGTGCCCTGGCTGTGGCTTCCCAGATAAATGCTTTGTCTGTAATAGATCAGTCAGTGGTAGGGCCACGCGGGCAAATGATGGAAAGAACTGGTGATAAAAATTAGCAAAACCCAGCCCAAAAAACTTTGTAACTGCTTACGAGTCCTGGGTGCCTGCCAGTCCAACACTGCTTACACTTTAGCTGGGTCCATTTCCACACCCTTAGGGGAAATCCGAACCTCATGAAGTCCAGTTGGGTCTTGTGGAACTCACACATCGATAACTCCAGCTAACAGTTGTTTAGGCCTTTCCTTGGGCCACACAACATCCTGCGAGGCCTCTGGCTCCATGAATGATACAGCTGGGGTGTCTTTGGGTGCCTCCAGATCTGCAGCCTTTAGCCCAGCCTCCATCCCTTTTGCCATTCTGTCTGTAAGGGTGAGGGAGCCCTAGCTTTCTCTCAAATTCGGCTACCTATGAACAACAAATAAACAACAGTCTGGTTTCTTTGCAAGATGTCTTTATTAACGTTCCTTTGGCTGTGACACTAACTGACCAGAATATTTACATGAAAAGTATAATACCATTAAAGCTACGGCTACCCGCCCAGTGCACTGCTCCACCTTATATGTGTGTAACCCCACCTCCCACCCATTCCAGGGACATGCACTTCCCAATCAGGCTGTAATGTGCAGGTGTCGCTCCTCAGCTGTGTTCAGCCGAGCGCCTCTCAGCTGCTCCGGTCAGACTCCTCCCACAATTGCGGCCAGCCCCTTCCAGTCAGAACATGGCGGTTCCAACGAGGCTGTTTTCCAACCCTCTCTAGGCCACTGCTTACAAGGACAATGCCCCTCACACGGCCGATCCCCAGGCAAAGCATCTGACCCAGCAGGTATGGCGAGATGCAGGATCGGTGTGGCAGCCATGCGACTCAGAAGGCGTCGTCCCTCAGACCCCCGAATGGCATCCCCTATGCAGCTCAGGGCTGACACAGGGTTGACATTCAGCTTTCCCATGGCCTGCATGGCATGTCTGGATCACGTGCCTCCCCCTGCCTCTGCCTCTGCCTGCTGCTTCTACAGGTAATCAACTCACCTACACTGTGGCTGCTGCTGGACACTGTCAGCCCCGCATCTTCACCACCTCCAGTGCTGGCCATGCCCCACCCCCTGCTGACCTTAATTAGGGCTTATTTAGGGCTTATTTTCAGGGTAGTTCTTATTTTAGGGAAAACACAGTAGATGCAGTTCCATTGAGGACTACACATTGAGTGCGGTTGGTCAGCCGGTTACTAATCCATCTCGTGGTGATGCTGTCTAATCCACATTTTTCTACCTTATCAAGTAGTGGTTGTAGTCTACTTTATCAAATGCCCTGCTGAAATTCAAGAAACTTATATTCACAGCATTTATCTTGGTCTGATTTTTTTACATTTCAAAAACCTGGCATTTTAACAAGGGTGTGTAGACTTTTTATATCCACTGTACATCCTTTGCATAATGAGTATGTTGTTATTGTAAAGTATACTTATTAAGCAATCTTCTGATCTTTTTTCTTTACAGAATGCTAGGTACATTTTTACCATAGGTGAATGCACAAAATGTTTGTCATCATGGATGTGCAAACAAGTTTTTCCATATTGCTTCTTATAGCCCTTCAAGATGTTTACTATCTCCCTCCTTTATTTTCTAGGGAGGCAGCTACAGTACATTATAGCACTGATCTATGACCATCTGCCAATTTTATTTTCTAATAATTCCATTGATTTCAAAACTTTACATTTGCTACAGTTCCATTGCAAATACTCCCCAAGCATAGCTCTTGAAAATATAATGTTTAGACCATAGAACGAGGGGATTATTATGTGTTTTCATCTGATTTCAGATCCATGTTTGGCATCAAAAGAACTGTAATTCCTAACCTGGATAAGAGAGGGTACATTTCTGTTGATTTATCTGTATGGCAGCTTTTGGTACTTCTTGCCTTAACCTGCTGGATAAACTTGGTGAGACGAAAATTAGGACTCTGTGAAATAGTTTCCATTCCTACTTGTACATTTATTTCCAAAAGAAATAAACCTATGGGGAATGTTTCAAGATCACCTACAATATTTCATTCTATCATCCATGTTTTTTAAAATATCTGCATGAATATATCAGGAAGCATTTAACAATAATTGTGCATTTTACCACCACCCCATAAGAGTCATAAACACTGTTGAGCAGAACCATTCACTTCTTCCCACAGCAGCAGTCAGCCAGAGCAGTTTATACACAAACCTTTGGAACAGGCTGCTTTCATCAAGGTTTACTCACAGCGCAGGGCTACTTTTCTGTTACTTGTTCAGTTGTTGAAACATTTACTCATTTACAATATCAAAAATAGTATCAGCTGCCCAGTACACTCATGTGGAATTCAAAATCATATGTATATAGAGCCATTCTGAGGGCATTGCCACTTGAAGCGTGGACCAACAAACAGATTTAGAATTTTGACACCATGTCGGTGCTCACAAAATGGCTGTTATGAGCTGGGATTTATCTATTCACAAAAGAGCTACAGTTATGTACATTAGTACTACAGGTAATCCTTGACTTTTGACCATTTGTTTAGTGACTGAAGTTACAATACAGAAAAAAATGACTTACGACTTGTCCTTGCACTTATGACTGTCACAGCTTCCATGTTAAGTCAAAATTCAGGTGCTTAGCAACTGGCATGTATTTATAATGGTTGCAGTATGCCAAGGTCATGTGATTGGCATTTGCGACCTTCCCAGCCGGCTTTTGACAAGCCAAGTCAATGGGAGAAGCCAGATTCACTTAATTGTGTGGTTTGCTTAATGACCATGGCAAAAAATCTGGTATAATTGAACATGACTCATTTAACAATTACTTTGCTTAGTGATGAAAATTCCAGTCCCAATTGTGGTCGTATGTTGAGGGCTATCTGTACACTACTGCCATTCCCTTTAACTTGCCTTTCTCTCTTGCTTTTTCAGGAAAGAGAAACACACCCCAAATTCCAGGAGTAGGATCTCCTACAAAGAGAAGGATATTTCCCCTTTTTACACCATCCAGCCAGAATAGTTTTGTAGAATCTTCAAAGAGCATAGCAATAGTGGAATTGTTTACTTTTTGTAGAGTTTCACATGTTGGAATACAGGCATGTTATATTTCACCAGGCATGTTATATTTCAGAGTTCCACTAACATTGGCTACACATCTTCTGTTTACATCACTTGTTTCATGTATTGAAACCTGTATCCTATTGTTGTCAACAGCAGATCTTAATCTTTCCTAACACATCAATCAGAATAGAGCTGGGAGGGACCTTGGAGGTCTTCTAGTCCAGCCCCCTGCTCAAGCAGGAGACCCTATACCATTATACCATCTTCATAGCAGGCAGAGATGTAATTTTTCCTTAGAGTTGATTCATTTGGAATTGGGTGATGTGTACTTCTCCCAAAAATGCCTGAGGCTACCACTACCTAATTTCCTTGAGGGAATATTTGAAGTAACCATCATTGTACAGAGATCCTTACAAAATTCTGACTGAGTATTTGATGAAACTGCAGCTGAAGAAGCAGCTCTCTCAAAAAGGAGACATTGCCTATTCTCAGTGCAGGTAAATCTTGCTAAACAACTCTTGTGTTTTGTGTCAGCCTTGGAAGCCATATTTTATTTACAAGCTTCAAGGCTGCCACATTTAGTGCCCAGGAATTTGGGAGGGGGGATTTCTTAGAGAGGTGGAAGATTAGACTCAGCAACATTCTTCTTATAAAGTCAAGAACTTAGCTCGGCTTTCCATCCAGCTACGAACGGAGCCGTGGAATGTTTAAACGCTATGGTGGAACAATATCTCAGATGTTATGTGGATTACCAACAAGAAACTGGGTGGATTTGTTACCGTTTGCTGAAGTGGCTTATAACAATATGGTACATAGTACCACAGGATTGACCCGTGATAAAAATCAATGTTGCAGGTGTGCATACAACGGAGACTCTTGAACAATGATAAAGAGCTTTATGATAGAGCTTTTGCAAAAGGGAATTCTGTGCTCATAGGTGGAGCCACAGAAGACAATTTTCAGAAGACATTATATACGGGAGTCTCTGTGGTTAAACTGGGAGAAGATTAAAAGACAATGTTATTTGAAAATTCCAGTCTGGCTATTGACTATTGAAGCATTTTCTTATCCTATAATATACAAAAAGGAACAAACAGTTAGATATGGTGAAATATTGAATGAAAAGGGTGAACTCAAATCTATACAAAAACTAGAGGAACAAGGTATAAAGATGAATTGGTTTTCATATGCGCAAATACATTCAAGGTATGATAAAGATTCTAAAACGGAAGGTTTCTATGATAAATTAACTGATTTAGATAAGATTTTGACAGGTACTGATGAAAAGGTGATTAAAAAATTGTATGGATATTTATTAGAAATTAAATTAGAAGAACAAGTTAAAGAAACTATGATTGCTTGGGGGAGGAATTTTGGATATGGGATTGATTTAGAGAAATGGCAAAAATTGTGGTCTCAAAATTATAAAATGACAATGTCAACAGCATATAAAGAAAATTTGTATAAGATGTTTTACAGGTGGCATTTCCCCGACAAGAATAGCAAGAATGTTCAAGAATAAATCCGAAAAATGTTGGAAATGTCATCAGACACCTGGCTCATATTACCATATGTGATGGACTTGTGCGGATGCTAAAAAATACTGGACTAAAATCCACATGTGGTTGGAAAAAATGACAAAAAAACATATAGATTTGAAACCAGAGATATTTTATTGGGAATTTTACCTGAAATATATCGTAAAGACTTGAAATACCTGATTGTAAATGTATTAACAGCGGCTAGGATTGTATTTGCCAAAAACTGGAAAAATGAGAAAACACCATCACAGGAGGAAATCATTAAGAAAATATTGGAATGTGCTGAAATGAGTAGATTGACATTTGAAATTAGAGAACAAGAGGATAAACAATTTTATAAAATTTGGGATCTATTCTATCAATGGTTAGACAATAAAATACAGTAATGAAATATGTAGACTTTTAGAAAATAATAAATATATAAACATGTACTTCTTTCTTATTATATCTACAAAATGATTTTAGGATAGATTTGGGATGATAATATGAACTGTTATACAACAAACTAAGTAAATTATGATTATCTTGTAAAACATGAATGAATAAAAGTATAGTCAAATGATTGATTAATAATGATACTAAGGCCAACCAAAATTAGGGAAAATATTTACTTCTTTGACTCAATGTAAGAAAAGAGGAGTGGTTTTATATATTAAAGAGACTATCCCAGCAAAATTGATTCATACTGATGAAGATGGAAGAGTATTAATCGTGGAAATAATGGACAATAATATGAAAACACTCCTGATTGCAATTTATGCTCCGAACGATAAAGAAGAAGAATTCTACAAAAAATTACACATGAAAATAATTGGACTGGACTATGTCAATATAGTTATGATGGGAGATTTCAATGGAATTGTAGACAATAAACTGGACTATACAGCAACAACAACAAAGCAAAACAGAAAGACTCTCCCTAAATCCTTTTTTAAAATGATAGATGAAATAAACTTAAAAGATATATGGAGAGAAAGAAATGCTAAAACCAAACAATATACTTTTTATTCAAATAGACATTTATCATGGTCCAGAATAGATATGATTTGGATCTCAACAGAACTAATATCTAACATTCAAGAAACAAACATAGAAACAAGTACTTGGGCAGATCACAATCCAATGACAATTAAATGGAAAGGACAAAAAAGAAGATCGAGATGGACGCTAAATAATACTATTTTAAAGGAAAAAGACTTTACACAATGGATGGAGAAAGAATTGGCCTTCTTCTTTAGAGAAAACAAAAAAGAAGATACTTCAATTCAGAATGTCTGGGACACAATGAAGCCATATGCCAGAGGCTTGATAATAGAATATACAAGGAAAAGGAACATCAAGAAAAGGCAAGCCACTAAAGTTTTAGAAGACGAGCATAAAAGACTTGAAAAAGAACTACAGAAAACACCACAGAAAAAAGACATCAAATTAAAACTGGACATAATTAAACACAAAATGGGTCAAATAGAGAAAGAAGAATTGGCACAGAAAATTATAAGTGCTAAACAGAACTACTTTGAAGATGCAAACAAACCAGGTAGATGGTTAGCATACAAATTGAGAAATGAAAAAGAATCAAGGAAAATATTGCAGTTAATAGATGATCAAGGTCAAGTTTGCTACTGCAATAAAGAGAAAAAGGAAATTATTCGAGACTTTTATGGGCAACTATATAAACATGAGAATATTGATGACGAAAGTGTTAAACAGTACTTACAGAATGCTAATCTACCTAAGATACCTAAAGAGACTGAAGAAATGTTAGAAAGCAATATAACAATGATGGAATTAACTGAAGCACTTAAGAAGCAAAATAAGGGAAAAGCACCAGGTCCAGATGGGCTTCCGGCAGAATTTTATAAAACATTACAAGAATCGCTGAGCCTTCCATTGCTAGAAGTCATGAACGAAGTTATGTCAAAGAAGAAGATACCTAAAACATGGTCAGAAGCCTATATTACACTTATCCCAAAAGAAGAGGCTGATCCACAGCAAATTAAGAATTATAGACCTATTTCTTTACTAAATGCAGACTATAAAATTTTTGCTTCAATTTTGGCAGAAAGACTTAAAAAATACTTAAATAACTTTATTCATCCTGATCAAAATGGATTTCTGCCAAAGAGACAAATCAAAGATAATATGAGAGTAATCTTGGACACTTTGGAATATTATGAGGCACACCCCGAAAAGCAAATGGCTTTGATATTCTTAGATGCGCAAAAGGCATTTGATAATGTGAATTGGAGATTCATGCTACTATTATTGGAACAGATGGGCTTCGCCAGAAAATTCATTCAAGCAATAGAAGCCATATACCATAAGCAAATGGCAAAGGTAATGATAGAGGGAGAATTGACAGATTCTATCAATATAAGAAAAGGTACAACACAAGGATGCCCACTATCACCTTTGCTATTTGTATTAACTTTGGAAGTGTTGAATAGAAATATCAGAGACGACAAAAGTATAAAAGGAATGAAAATTAAAAAGAAAGAATTTAAATTGCAAGCCTTTATGCGGATGATTTGGCCTTTATTTTGGAAGACCCTTTAGAAACAGCACCAAAATTATTGGAAAAGATAGAGGCATATGGTAAGGTGGCTGGCTTGAAAATAAACAAAGATAAAACAAAGATCTTGATAAAGAATATGCTACTAAGACAAAAAGAAGAGCTGGCAGACCTATTGAAAATTCAAGTTACGAACAAGGTTAAGTATTTGGGGATACATTTGACAGCAAGATGTAGTACATTAAAAGAGAACAATTACATTAAACTTAAACAACAGATAGCGTTAGATTTGATGAAATGGGAAAATCTACAATTGTCATTAATAGGGAGAATCTCAACAATCAAGATGAATATTCTACCCAGAATTTTATACTTGTTTCAAACAATACCAATTAGGCTTGGAAAAGACTATTTTGAAGATTTAAATAAAATTGTGTTGAAATATATACGGCAAGGTAAGAAAGCGAGAATAAAGTTAAAACTTTTACAAGATGCTAGAATTAGAGGAGGATTTGGTTTGCCTAATTGGGAGTTGTATTACTAAGCTACAAATTTGATGTGGGCTAAGGAATGGATAACATTAAGAAATACTAGATTGTTGAGGAAGGCGGAGCTTCGTCGCTGCGATACAGCTGCAATCTCGGGGCTCTGAGATCGCAGCTGATATCCCAGCTCCTGGTCGGTCCTAACGGACCTAAACCGTCCCGTGAGACGGTGACAGTAAGGGCGCGTTCTGTAGATCCCAGGGACATCGCAAGTCCCTGGTTGATCCAGAAGAAGCCCTTTTACCATCGGGCGGGAGGCAGCCATTAAGCTGCTGAAGTTGGGACAGCTCCGGAAGGAAGAGACAAAGAGAAAGTGTATCGGCTGGTGAGGATATTTTTTTTCTACTTGGGACTTAAGGACACCCTAAAATGAGAAGGAATCTGTAAAATTCTTGACAAAATTTGACTTAGCAGCGATTTTTTCTTTAAGAATGTCAAAATGAGGCTTGGCTTTTTATTTTTACTTTTTTTTTTCTCTTCACTGAACTTCTATTGCGATCTAGTTAATCAGACTGGTTTTTTCTTTTATATTTACTTGCTTTCTTTTCCCCTTTTTGACTGTTTATATTATATAAAATAGAGGCTCCCTTTAGTATCTTTTTTAAAAAAAATATACATAAACATATATATATACTTTTTCTTTTTTTTAGGCTTTTTTAGGGGAGAGAAGGGAGAGGTTTTAAGAAATTTTGCAACACTGCCAACTAGAGGCTTGAAAATATTTTATTTGAAGTTGAGAGCTGGGGAAAAAAAATTTCAAGGCTACTGGAAGTGATAAGATAGAGGGAAGAGCGCTGGAGGATGTTTATACAGGTGCTCTTTGGGACTTCTATTATCAATTGAATATTTGAAGCTTGGCCTTGAAATTTGTGGAGAAGCCAAATAAGAGCCTTGGATAAATAAAAGGCAGTGTGTGCTTTCATTTTTTATTTTTTATTAACTGGTTTATCCCTCCCCTCTAACCCCACAATATTTTGTAATATTGGTATACTTATTTTTTATTTTACCTTATTTTTATTTTTATTTTAAAGGAGAAGCCTCAGAATATTTGTTTGTTTTTGGTTTTTTTTAATTGGGATATTTGCCTCTTTATTTCTACTTTAGACTTATTTTTATGCCTATTTTCCATTTTTTGAGGTCTTTTAATTGGACAACACGAACAATTACTGACACGATCAAAATTAGGGAAAATATTTACTTCTCTGACTAACTGTAAGAAAAGAGGAGTGGTTTTGTACGTTAGAGAAACCATTCCAGCAAAACTGATTTATACTGATGAAGACGGAAGAGTATTAATGGTTGAAATAGTGGATAATAATACAAAAACGCTCTTGGTTGCAATTTATGCCCCGAATGATAAACAAGAAGAATTCTATAAAAAATTACACATGAAAATAATTGGACTGGACTATGTTAATATACTTATGATGGGAGATTTCAATGGAATTGTAGACAATAAACTGGACTATACAGCAAAAGCAACACAACAAAATAGGAAGACTCTCCCTAAATCCTTTTTTAAAATGACAGATGAATTAAACTTAAAAGATACATGGAGAGAAAGAAATGCTAAAATTCAACAATATACTTTTTATTCCAATAGACATTTATCATGGTCCAGAATAGATATGATTTGGACATCAACAGAATTATTATCCAATATTCAAGAAATAAATATTGAAACAAGTACATGGGCAGACCACAATCCAATGACAATTAAATGGAAAGGACAAAAAAGAAGATCTAGATGGACATTAAACAATACTATTTTAAAGGAAAAAACTTTACACAATGGATGGAAAAAGAATTGGCCTTCTTCTTTAATGAAAATAAAAAAGATGATACTTCAATACAGAATGTTTGGGATACAATGAAGGCATATGCAAGAGGATTAATAATAGACTATACAAAGAAAAAGAATATTAGGAAGAGGCAAATGATTAAAGCTTTAGAAGATGACCATAAAAAACTGGAAAAAGAATTACAGAAAACGCCACAGAAAAAAGATGTTAAACTCAAAATGGATATAATTAAACATAAAATGGATCAAGTAGAGAAAGAAGAACTGGCACAAAAAATTAGAAGTGCTAAACAGAACTATTTTGAAGATGCAAATAGGCCAGGTAGATGGTTAGCATATAAATTGAGAAAAGAGAAAGAATCAAGGAAAATATTACAGTTAATAGGCGATCAAGGTCAAATTTGTTATGGTAATAAAGAGAAAAAGGCAATTATTCGAGATTTCTATGGACAATTATATAAACAGGAGGATCTTGATGCGGAAAAAATTAAACAGTATTTACAAAATGCTAACCTACCTAAGATATCTGATGAAACTGGGAAAATGTTAGAAAGTGCTATAACAATGATGGAACTAACCGAAGCACTTAACAGACAGAACAATGGAAAAGCACCAGGACCAGATGGTCTCCCGGCAGAATTTTATAAAACATTACAAGAATCGTTGAGCACTTCACTGTTAGAAGTCATGAATGAAGTTATGATAAACAAGAAAATACCTAAAACATGGTCAGAAGCTTATATTACACTTATCCCAAAAGTAGGGGTTGACCCATTACAAATTAAGAACTATAGACCTATTTCCTTATTGAATGCAGATTATAAAATCTTTGCTTCAATCTTGGCAGAGAGGCTTAAAAAATACTTAAACAATTTTATTCACCCTGATCAGAATGGATTTTTACCAAAGAGACAAATTAAAGACAATATGAGGGTAATCCTGGACACATTGGAATATTATGAGGCGCACCCTGAAAAACAAATGGCTTTGATATTCTTAGATGCCCAAAAGGCATTTGATAATGTGAATTGGAGATTCATGCTATTATTATTGGAACAGATGGGCTTTGCTAGAAAATTTATCCAAGCAATAGAAGCCATATATTATAAGCAAACGGCAAAAGTAATGATAGATGGAGAATTTACAGACTCTATTAATATTAAAAAAGGTACAAGACAAGGATGCCCATTATCTCCTTTGTTATTTATATTGACTTTGGAAGTGCTAAATAGAAATATTAGAGAGGATACAAACATAAAAGGAATGAAAGTTAAAAGGAGAATTTAAACTGCAAGCCTTTGCAGATGACTTGGTTTTTATTTTGGAAGATCCTCTAGAGACAGCTTTAAAACTATTGGAAAAGATAGAGGTGTATGGTGAGATGGCTGGCTTGAAAATAAATAAAGACAAAACAAAGATTTTGACAAAAGAACATGCTGTTAAGACAAAGAGAAGAGCTGGCAGACTTATTGAAAATTCAAGTTACGAACAAAGTTAAATATTTGGGGATATATTTGACGTCAAGATGTACTACACTGAAAGAAATAACTATATTAAACTTAAACAGCAGATAGCATCTGATTTGAAAAAATGGGAAAACCTACAATTGTCATTGATAGGTAGAATTTCAACAATTAAGATGAATATTTTACCTAGAATTTTGTATTTGTTCAAACAATACCAATTAGGTTAGGTAAGGATTACTTTGAAGAACTGAATAAAATTGTGTTGAAGTATATATGGCAAGGTAAGCGAGAATAAAATTAAAACTTTACAGGATGCTAGAATTAGAGGAGGATTTGGCCTCCCTAATTGGGAGTTGTATTATCAAGCTGCAAACTTAATGTGGGCTAAAGAATGGATAACGTTAAGAAAGACCAGATTGTTGGCATTAGAAGGACATGATTTATTATTGGGTTGGCATGCTTTTTTATGGTATAAGGGAACTAAATCACAGGGTTACTTTAGAAGGCATTATATACGGAATTGTTATGGTTGAATTGGGAGAAAACTAAGAAACAATGTTATTTGAAAATCCCAGTTTGGTTATCAACTATTGAAGCTTTTTCTTATCCTATAATCTATAAGAAGGAACAAACAGTTAGATATGGGGAATTATTAGATGAAAAGGGTGAACTTAAAACGTTGCAAAATTTAGAAGAACAAGGCATAAAGATGAATTGGTTTTCATGCGCATGTAATACATTCAAGGTATCTTAAAGATTCTAAAATGGAAGGATTCTATGATAAATTGACTGATTTAGATAGGATTTTGACAGGTACTGATGAAAAAGTGATCAAAAATTATATAATTATTTGTTGGAAATTAAATTAGAGGAAGAACAGGTTAAAGAAACAATGATTGCTTGGGGAAGAATTTTGGATATGGGATTGATTTAGAGAAATGGCAAAAATTGTGGTCTCAAAATTATAAAATGACAATGTCAACAGCATATAAAGAAAATTTGTATAAGATGTTTTACAGGTGGCATTTTCCCCGACAAGAATAGCAAGAATGTTCAAGAATAAATCTGAAAAGTGCTGGAAATGTCATCAGATACCTGGCTCATATTACCATATGTGGTGGACTTGTGAGGACGCTAGAAAATATTGGACTAGAATTCGCATATGGTTGGAAAAAATGACAAAAAGAAACATATAGATTTGAAACCAGAGATTTTTATTGGGAATCTTACCTGATACATATAATAAAAACTTAAAGTATTTGATTGTAAATGTATTAACAGCGGCTAGGATTGTATTTGCTAAAAATTGGAAGAATAAGAAAATACCATTAGAAGAAGAAGTTATTAAGAAAATATTGGAATGTGCTGAAATGAGTAGATTGACATTTGAAATTAGAGAACATGAAGATAAACAATTTTATGACGTTTGGGATCTTTTTATCAATGGTTAGATAATACAATATAATAATAAAATATTTAGAAACCTAGAAATAATGAATATACATTTTTTTTGGGGGGGGTTGATAATATTTTTATAATATTTTATTAAGATAGACTTGGTATGATTTTATGATTTGTTAGAAAATAAATTAACTAAACTATAGTTATCTCGCTTAAGTATGAATTAGTAAAATTATAGTCAAATGATTGTTTAATAATGATATTAGGATATATAATTGTTGATTGATAATATGACTTATTATGTAATATAATTACTATGATGACTATGAAATGGATGCACAAAAAGGAGTGGTAAACCAACCGATACACTGTCTGTAAATTTATGAAGGATGATGATGTTTTTATGTTATGTTTTATGTTTTATGTGTTTTTTGTTTGTTGTTAAAATTAATAAAACTTTAAAAAAAAAAAAAGAAGAACCTCCATTTACAAATGGTAATTCTTGTAGGTCATACATAATGAAAGAAATATATGTGGATAAATTGGTGATAAATATTCTTTGCATTGGGTAGCAGCCTGAGTTTCTGAAAGTATGCTGTAACCATTCATAGACAGCAATTCTGTTCAGAGAGGTAATTTTCCTAATATTAAACCACGCCATTGCACTACAAATTTAGTTAGAAAATTTATCAGTTATTGATGGGATTATGTTTTGTTTGATTGACCAATGCTTTAATTATGATGCTTTCTCAGGGTTGTGATACAATACTGTATACTTGTATAAGGAACAATAGCACACTCTCTTTTGATTTGTGAGTACATCGAGTGGTCTTAAATGAGTGTCTCTAACATTGCAAAAAAAAATCTCTATCTGAAAAGAATGTTAAACAATATTTAAAAACTTAGATTGCTAGCAATTGAGCCATGGTAACTCAAGTTAACAGAGTTTTTCAAAACTTTATTTCTCCCCCATCCTATTTTCTTCCTATTTTTCTGAGCAATATTTAATTTATTACAAATCTGAAATACTTGTAGTGCGCAGATATTTTACGGGACTTGTTATTTTCTATGCAGGAGGTTATGAGTCAGATTACTGTCAAGTAAAATGTTTATGTGAAATCAAAAAAAAAAGAAAGAAAGAAAGAAATACTAGATTGTTGACACTAGAAGGACATGATTTGTTGTTGGGGTGGCATGCTTTTCTATGGTATAAGGGAACTAAAACGCATGGGGCTATTTTAGAAGACATCATATACGGGAGTCTCTGTGGTTAAATTGGGAGAAGATTAAAAGACAATGTTATTTGAAAATTCCAGTCTGGTTATCGACTATTGAAGCGTTTTCCTATCCTATAATATACAAGAAGGAACAAACAGTTAGATATGGGAAATATTGGATGAAAAGGGTGAACTTAAATCGATGCAAAATCTAGAGGAACAAGGTATAAAGATGAATTGGTTTTCATATGCGCAAAATACACTCAAGGTATGATGAAGATCTCAAAACAGAAGGATTTTATGACAAATTGACTGATTTAGATAAGATTTTGACAGGTACTGATGAAAAGGTGATTAAAAAACTGTATGGTTATTTATTGGAAACTAAACTAGACGAAGAACAAGTTAAAGAAACTATGATTGCTTGGGGGAAGAATTTTGGATATGGGATTGATTTAGAGAAATGGCAAAAATTGTGGTCTCAAAATTATAAAATGACAATGTCAACAGCATATAAAGAAAATTTGTATAGGATGTTTTACAGGTGGCATTTCCCCCCGATAAGAATAGCAAGAATGTTCAAGAATAAATCCAAAAAATGTTGGAAATGTCATCAGATACCTGGCTCATATTACCATATGTGGTGGACTTGTGAGGACGCTAGAAAATACTGGACTAAAATCCGCATGTGGTTGGAAAAAATGATAAACATATAGATTTGAAACCAGAGATTTTTTTATTGGGAATTTTACTTGATAGATACAGTAAAGATTTAAAATATTTGATTGTAAATGTATTAACAGTGGCTAGGATTGTATTTGCTAAAAATTGGAAAAATGAGAAAATACCATTACAGGAGGAAATTATTAAGAAAATATTGGAATGTGCTGAAATGAGTAAATTGACATTTGAAATTAGAGAACAAGAGGATAAACAATTTTATAAAATTTGGGACCTTTTCTTTCAATGGTTAGATAATAAAATACAATAATAGAATATCTAGAATTTTAGAAAATAATAAATATATAAAGATGTATTTCTTTTTTTTTGTTATCATATCTATAAAATGTTTTAGGATAGATTTGGGAGGATTATATGAATTGTTATAAAATAAACTAAGTAAATTATAGTTATCTCTTAAAGTATGAATGAATAAAATTATAGTCAAATGATTGTTTAATAGTGATGCTAGGTTATTTAATTTTTGATTGACAATATGAGTTATCATGTAATGTAACTGTAATTGAGACTATGAAATGGATGCACAAAAAATTTGTAAACCAACCGACACACTGCTTGTACACTTATGAAAGAAAGTTGGATGTTTTTATGTTTTGTTTGTTTTTGTTTGTTTTTAAAAACCAATAAAACTTGTTTTAATAAAAAAATAATAATGATACTAAGGTATTTAATTTTTGATTGAAAATACGAGATTATATTCAATGTAACTGTAATTGAAGACTACGAAATGGAAGCACAAAACAATTTGTAAACCAACCAGCACACTGTACATATATGGAAGATGGTTTGATGTTTTTATGTTTTGTTTGTTTATGTTTGTTTTTAAAAACCAATAAAAACTTTAAAAAAAAAAGAAGACAATTTTCATAGGAAGGCTTGGGGTTTATATACAGTTTCAGAAACAGTCACTGCTCCTTTCTGGGTTCATAATCTATCCAACTACGCAATCTTCTTGATAGTTGCAACATCCTACTATTGTTAATTTTAGCATAACATCTGTTTCCTTGACCTGTCAATTATTTTCCTATGACCTGCCAACTTAATTGTTGACCTGCCAACTTAATTGTTGACCTGCAAACTAATGTCCTAATGTCCAAAACAAATTTGTTATTGAAAATGCAGAGAATTCTTACATAATATTCCAGTAAAGTGTCTTAGGTTAACACAGAGGCTAAAGATGGCGTTACCATAACTTTATATTTTTAAAGGAATACTTATCTTACATATCACAACTTCCCCCTTTTTCTCTTGTACCTTTATTCCTTTAAATCATCACCTATCTCCCTTAACATAAGTCTCACTTCCTGTTGGCTTAACCTCTTTCCTTCCATCTCCTTTTTCCTTGGTTTGGTTACTTTACAACAATATTTAACAGAATTACATACAGGCATACATTGAATACAGATACAAGAAATGAAGCAGATTATAACAATAATAATGATACAAATGAGTAAGTCTTTCAACTAGGTAAAATTTGGTAACCAAGAAGTTAATCCATACCATATCCTCTTAAATGTATTGGTATCTTCAACATGTGTTAAATGGGTAGTAATATTATGTAAAGCGTTTAGTTTAGATTCTATAAATTGTGATTTGTCTGAAATATTAAAACATAACCCATCAAATTCTTCACACCCATGTCCCATTCGTAATACTAATCAATAGCAACTCGATTCTGTAGTACATATTTCTGAATTTCACCCATTTCATCAGCCATAGCAGCTATAGCAGATGATGTTTCATCAATACTTCATACTAGGGCACATGCCAAATGTCCTAATTGAATGTTATTATAAGTAGCTCCCCAGGAAAATATACCTGAAAGCCCTGCTTCTACTTTAGATAATATTACCACTTCATCATTACAGTCTGCAGAATATACTTAACTAAATGCAGATCTTTTTCCTCTATAGATCTTTTCATGTGAGTTATAATGTTCAGATTTCCCCCATTTAGTTATAGGCCATCGTACTGTTGGATATGTGTATATGATAATGTGGGGTTCTTTAGGTTCTTCCTTAGGTTCATGCACATATTCGTGTTTGTGTCTCTCTCCTCTATCTGCTGTATCATCTAATGGCACTTGAAAATTACCTACCATCATGATAAAGACTAGAATTCATCACTTCATAGTATAATTGTTTGCTGATTAATATTCTTAGTGTGTGCTACTGCAATGACAGTAGTTAAATGTCCTATTGTACAAGGTCCTCCTATTGCATTAGCAGGTATAAATGCATAAGCATATAATCCACAAAACATAAACCATCCTCTAGGCAGGAATAACACTTGTCCCATAGCTTCTACTTCTATTTCTGTACAGGGAAACACATCCTCAGTAGGCAAATAATTATATATAACCTTTTCCTGTTTCTTCTCTGCATGCTTATATTTCACACAATCATAAGCTGGTAAAATTGTTTTTACTTCAATTACCAACTTCTTTTGATTAGTCCACTTATTTGGCTTCAGTGGAGCTCCAAATAAAGTAATCACCTTTGACAAATTATAAAAAGTGTAAGGATTAGGTTGTATGGTGATTTTTGCCTCTGCAAATAAAAACTTTCCTGGCAATGGAATTCCTATAAAACAAGTGGACATAATATCAGAAACTGTAGTTTCCCCCTTTACACAAAAAGAGGAACTATTCAGAGCTACTTTCATTAGCTCCAGAAATATGTTCACATTTCTCTCTATCGGTCCTCCTACGTGTCTAGGACATCTAATTGGAGCTTTAGGAGCTTTAAGGTATCCAAATGTACATCTACCCTTCCATGTAAATGGAAGTTTTGCAAGGGCTATATTTCCACATAAAAACCTAAGCTTCAACTGAGTACTTCCTAATGCAATATATGGTAAAAACAGCCCTTCCTCCAACATTCTAAATCTCATACAGGAAGGTGAATAATTACCATATAGTTCAACACATTAATTATACAGCTGTTCCATTTTCTTTGACAAATCTTTTTTACTGATGGCTATATCATATGTGCAATTACACTTTGGATATCTACCCAAAGGTAAGCCATCACCCAAGGTGTACAGATTCCAGCCTCAGCTGTGGGTACAATTAGTGTCAGCAGTGTTTGCGCTTGATAATATTCACTTTCGGGTTCAGTATGGAAACATAGTTGCTGCCATGTTATAGGATAACTAGGCAATACATCAAAAGCTTCCATACTTACCCTCCACAAGGTAACAACCACTATCACTATTGACTTTGTGGGAAGTGTATTCATTTTATGACTCAAAGCTCATGATGAAAAAGGGATGTTTCCTTTTGAAGTGAGAAAAGGCAGTACCAAGCACTGATTAGAACTGATCTTGGAATGTTTTTGAAGTGCTGGGAACTATCACACATTTTGGAATGCTTTTGAAATGCTAGATACCGGATAAAGAAGTGTCTGTTACGAGCTAGGTACCATGAAAGATAATAAAATGTAACTTGTATCCTGAAAGATAGATTGTAAATCAAGCCATTTGTATACTGGGGGAGTAGTAGGGGGTAGTTTTGGGTATAAGAGTAGAGCCTTTAAGCTTTGCCTTCGTTCCTCCCACCTGCCAGGGCAGGACCCTGTTTCTGCAGAAATGCTACAATAAAGCCTTTTTCCTTGGATCAACTTTGAATCCTGGTGGTTTTTCTTAGCCACAATCTCACAACTTCATGCAGGGATGGAACTCAACCGGTTGTTACCATTCCCGATAGTTCAGAGAACTGGTAAATCGGGCCTCTGGCTGGCCCTGCCCCTCTCCACCCGCTTCTCCGCTGCCTGCCCTTCAGTCCTTATCATGCATGCGCGACATTGCACGCATGCGCAATACTGCTGCCTGCAGCCTGCTCTTGCACGCCCGCCAGGCCAGCCATTGCTGCCTGCCTTCCGCTGTGGCCCTGCCTTTACTGATCTCCCTGGGTGAGTGAGGCTCTGCAAGCCCCGGTCGCCTTCCCCCCACCTGCCTTTTGCTGCCACCGCTGGTCGCCTCCCCCCACTTGCCTTTTGTTGCCACTGCCAGTCACCTTCCCGGCCACTTGCCTTTTGCTGCCATTGGTGGTCACCTTTCCCTCACCACTTGCCTTCAGCTGAGGAACACGTGGAGAGGCTTGTATAGGATCCGGCCAGGTCAGCAGCTGCTTCTCTCACCAGCTGCTGCACAGCGGAAAGCTTTCAAGTCCTCCCCATTAGAAACGGCTGCAGGGAGCAGAGCCTGGAAACCCCGATGCACCACGTGTGCAGCCGCATGGATGGTGGGAGGGATGGACACTGACCGGTCCCAGAAGCACTGACGCCACTGGAATCACCATTGCCGCCTCGCTGCTGCTGCATCCCCCACCCCCTGCAGATATGGTGAGCGTGAGCCTCGGGATGGGTGACCGACCGCCTCAACTGCTGCTCCCACTGACTGTTTTCCATGCCAAGAGTGGAGGCGAGAGAGAGAGAGAGCAGCCCTCTTGGTACGGAAAAAAGTCATGTGTCTCCCCATATTCCTCTCACCGCGAGTAGCACCTTTAAACTTAGTGCGCTTCACAAATGAGGAGGGGACGAGGCTACTCGCAGAGAAAGCAATATGGGGAGAGGAGACACACAACTTTTCTCCACGCTGAGCTGCTCTTGCCAGTGACTCCAGACTGTTTTGCCCAGCTAAGACTAGATCAGGGGTCCCCAAACTTGCTGGCTGGAGAATTCTGGGAGTTTAAGTCCCCAAGTCTTAAAGTTGCCAAGTTTGGGGACCTCTGGACTAGATTATCAAGGAAGAGAGTAACATGCAGCGGATGCCTAGCAAAATTTAGTAATACTGCAGATTGGCTGTTTACATTGAAATCAGGTGCAAGATAGTGATGGTAGGTAAATTATTGGGCAGTTTAGTTTGGTATTTATTTCAGTAGGCTGATTTTAGAAAGCTAAACAGGATCAGACCTGGTAAGTACTTGGCTGGGAAGCCAACACAAAATGGGGTGTGGGGAGGAATGGGGTTGGGAAGGAAAGAAGGAAGATAGGATAAGATAATTTTTATTGTCATTTTTTTACTGTAAGTAAACTGGCACACATTAAAAGTGAAATATATATACATATCCATACACATACATAACACACATATACACATGCTACACACACACACACACAAGATTTTGAATACATTTTGAATACATAGCAGAAAGGAAGAAAGTATTGGATACATATACACAAATGTGTGTGAAAAAAACTGCAAAGGAATAGGATTATAAAAATACAGCTTCCAATCTTAGCAGTTATAGATGAGAGAGAGAAAGAGAAATGAAAAGCAGAGAGGGAGAAAGATATAGAGAGAGAGATGAGAAAGAGAGAGGGAGAAAGAAAGAAAGACAGAGACAGAGATACCTTTTTAAAAGAAAATAGAAAAATGGCTCTTTGAGTGTTTAAGGTTGTAGAACCCTGGGTTAGGCAAACACCATGGTCATTAGGTGAACCTTGTGGTCATTAAGCAAACACTGGTTGTTAAACAAGCCCATTTTCCCCAATGGGCATTTTTAACCGGACACCAGAAGGAATTGTTGGAAACTGGCAAAAAAACATAGAAAACCTCAGTCACAAGACTGTGTGGGATGTTTTAACTGGTCATAAGTGTGTGTGTGTGTATGGCTGTCAAAACACCAAAAACAGGAAGTTCCGGTTTGCAGGGCTTCGGCGGCAGGTAGGAATCCGCGATCTTGTGCGGTTTCTGCCTGCGCTCGGCGCTGGAGTACCCTAAGCCAGCGGCTCGGGGCTAAGACACCCCCGTAGAGGTGGTGAAGACAGGGGGAGACCTGGCAGGGGTTGAGGGGAGCTGCACCTCTCCTCCTCAGCTGGCTAAACTCCTTTTCCAGTATAGCGGTAAGAGCGGCAGTCAGAAAT
This sequence comes from Notechis scutatus, assembly GCF_049901735.1. Taxonomy (NCBI): domain Eukaryota; kingdom Metazoa; phylum Chordata; class Lepidosauria; order Squamata; family Elapidae; genus Notechis; species Notechis scutatus. The sequence continues at coordinate 7,723,741 of NC_142015.1, forward strand.
GGCCGCCTCAAAGAAGCACTCAGCCGGAAAAGAAAGTGCAGGAGGAAGTTAAGAAGTGAAAGTTTTGGCTGACCGGGACAAAAAGCAACAACTAAGGTACCCTGGAAGTTAAATTTTGCAAAAGATACATCGCTCCCAAAGAAGAGTCGGAAGCAGTGAACGAAAGGGAAAAGGGAAAGTTTTTTTTTTCTTCACTCTCCTTCCTCACGCTGATAACGAGAAGATCTGAATAAAGAAATCGGAAAAATCCACTTTGGCACTAACAGGTAATTAAACTGGAAATTTAATTAAATGCCAAAGGGACAATAAAGATTTCTGAATATTAAAAATCCTTTTTTTGTTATAAGTGGGAAGGGAGAGGAAAAGAATAAGAGCAGGACTTGGAAGGAGGAGACTGCTTGGAATTTAAAAGAACTTAAAGTTAAACCTTAACAAGACTTCTAAAGGATACATTTTAACTGGAATTTTGCAACTAAATAGTAACCCCAAGAAGAGATAGTGAAAAAAGAAGAAAGTGTTAAAAGAAACAGCTTGTGTGTATTTGGATTGTTTGGTGACTTAGGGATTTTTGGAAATCATATCTGAATGACTAAAAATAATTGGCTGGTTGTTTAAAAAAAAATTCTACAATGGCATCACTTCTGGATGGACTGAATGAACTGGATGAACTGAAAATCGAATTTAAAAAATATAAAGAAGAGGAACAAGAAGGGAAGGGCTCTTTTGGCTCTACTTTTCAATTCTTAGAAATGGTGATCGGTGTTTACAAGAAACAGCAAGAAAGGAATGCGCAACAAGAAGATTGGGATAAAGAAGAAGCCATTTTTAATGAACAAGTAATTCTATCTGGGGAAGAAAGGGGAAAGGGGGGAAAGAGAATGTTGAATTTAAGACCTAAAAAAACAGCCCAAAAAAGGGGAAAATAATGTGAAAAGGGGATATAATGTTGGAAAGCAACAGAAAAGGGGAATACAGAAGAGGGAAATGGAGGTGGAGAGATGGGGGGGTAAAAGGGGAGAGAGAAGAAGAAGAAAGGGAAGAGAAGTTACAAAGGTCTGCAGCAAGATGTAAAGAAACAGGATTTATTCAGAGATAATGGGTGAAAATTTAACTGAAAAAGGGATTCTGTAAAGGTACATAAGATTGTATTGTTATATTTGTAATAGAAATAATGTTAGAAAATTGGAAACAACATATGATAAAAAAAAGTGGAATAAAATAGTCCGTGCAATTTAGCGAAACCTTTGTGAACAAAATAAATGAAATGAAATAAATGAGAGAATTGAATTAGGAAGGAATGGGAACATTTTAACTACTCAATGTTTTATAAAATATAAGTGAAGTGGGAGGGAAGTAATCATGGAAAGTTTATAAGTGTTCCCATAGAAGTATGATACTTATTTGAAAAGTAATGTGTAAAATGTTCAAGATTTAAATGAATATTAATATTAACGATAGAATTGAATTGGTATGGATTGTTGTTTTAATTATGTTATATATGTATAATTTTTTCTTTTTTTAAAATACATTGTGTAGTTTTAGAATGTACCATGCAGAATCCAAACGGAAGTTATGTATTACATTAAGTGTTATAATTTTAGGGGAAAGATATAAAGGCGTCATACTCCAATTAGTGATTACAGGAGAAATTTTGCTTCATGAGAAAAGATAATAGACAGCTGAAACAGGACAGACAAAGAATATAAGCATGATGATTTGAATTGAGATGAAATAAATAAAATAAAATTAAGAAAGTTGAAAGAGGGGAGAAATTATATAGAAAATGTAGAATGATAATAAGATATGGAATGGAATATAAAAATGAGCATGAACTTGAATTTGTGTCTGCACGAAGAGATGTAACCTGGGATCAGGCTGCTTTCAAAAAAGATGTTTTATGTTTTTATGTTCTATGTTTTGTTTGTTTATGTTTGTTTTTAAAAACCAATAAAATTTTCAAAAAAAAAAAAAACCCCACCAAAAACAGGTCAAGTAGCTCTGGGGAGGTCAGTCGTAAATTAGAACACTTGCTAAGCAACTGGCCATTACACGAGGACCACTTATATTTGGTTTGCCAGTCACATGGCCACCTAGCTACACCCACCCGTTACATGACCACCTAGCCACGCCCACCCCAGTCACATGACCACCTAGCCATGCCCACAAATTTGGTCACACCCACAGAACCAGTTGTTACGAAATTTGAATCCCACCCCTGACTTCATGTTGTAATGTTGTAAATGGACTAGGCCCCCTCCCTCCTTATGTCTGTAGTTTATATGTCAAAGCTTACAACCGGTTGTTGGGAACTTACATCCACTCCTCCTCCTCCTTCCTTCTGGTACCACAGCAATTGTTTACACCAGTCTATTGTCTCATTCCTTAACATAATCAATAATACAATAAAAAACTTTTACAAAGAGATAAGAAAATTGGAGATATTGATACTCGATTGAGCGATGTTGAAAAGGGCAGGAGTGGACCATTAGGATGGGAAATTGATAGATCAGAATTTTACCTGAGATTTCAAAATGTAGAAGAAGGAAAAGGTGAAAACCTTGCTGAAATAATGACAGAAATACTGGCAGAAGCAGGCTTCCAGTTTTGCAAGAGCTTCGGCGGTGGTGCAGAATTCAGCGATCCTCCGCGATTCCTGCTGCGCGTTACCGCCGAGTTCCTCTGATCCGAACGGATCTGGAGGATAGGGCTGCCCCCCAGAGGCAGTCAAAGAGAGAGGATCCGGATTTGGGTTTGGGGGTATCGCCAAACCCCTCCTCAGCCGGGCAAAACCCCTTTTTCCCAAGGCGGTGGAGCGGCAGTCAGTAATGGCGCCACAAAGAAGCCTGCAGCTGGGTAAGATTTGTGCTGGAGGAAGCAGGTGAAGGTGAAAGTTTTGGCTGAACCGGGACTACAAGAAACCTCTAAATACCCTGAAAACTGAATCGTTCAAAGGATACATTGTCTCCCAAGGAAAACATCATAAAAGCGGTGAAAAAAAAGAAGCTGAAAGGGAAAGTTACTTTCTTTACTCTCCCTTCCCATAGAAACAGCAGTTGGAAAATCTGGAAAACATGCTTGGGCATAGAAGGTAAACTTGAAATTTTAAGCCAAGGGATAAAGGGATTTCTGGACATTGGAATTAAAAATTTAAAATTCTTTTTTTTATTTCTTATAAGTGGAAGGGAAGAGGTAAAGATTTACTTTAAGACTGTATTGAAGGAAACTGCTTTGAGCTTATAAGATCAAAAATAAAAGATATTGTTAGGGATAACATTGTTTACCCTAACTGTTTTGGGTAAAGATAATAAAATGATGAATCATGGTTTGTCAGATAAAGTGTATGTGACTTTAAGCTAAAGGAATGTAATTAAGGGTGCAGCTGTAAAAGTACTATATACAAGCAGCAAGGCCTCTCTGGCTCTTACTGGCTGGCTTTCTTAGTTGAAGACAGTGCGTTCTTGACTGGATCGGGAGGAAGAAGTGTTGGATTACTTTGAAAGATATTTCTCAACGGAGAAAGATAAGTTTTGGACAGATTTATTATAGCGTGTACTGACACTGGCTATTAAACCGCGGACTTTGTAATTAGAGTATCCTCGACAAGACTTGACTGAATTTGGTATATGACTAATGGACTGTTTATAATGACTATGCTATAATTCTTAATGGAATAAATTATAATTTTGATAGCACAAGCGTATCTGTATTTTTACTGCGTGTTAGCCGAGGAAGGCTTATCTCACACATTTACCTGTCTTCCTATCTGACTTAACTGCAGACGTTCTGTTTAGTTTGTTTTCCTTAACACCCGTTTAGGAATCCAGGCTTAACAGATATTCGACTTCTAGAAGATTATACTTTGGAACTGTGTATTTGAATTTTACCCTAGGAAGAGAAAATATAGAAAGAAGAAAGTGCTAAATGGAACTGTTTGTTTTGATTTGGTTTGAGCTTGCGTGACTTTGGGATCTTTGGTGAACTACTTCTTGAAAATTAAAGATATTTGGGTTGTTTTTTAAAAAAAAGGGGAAAATGGCATGTATCTTTGAAGATTTACAAATGGAATTCAAAAATGAAAGAAGGGGAACAGGAAGGCATGGGCTTTTGGATCTATTTTTCCACTTTTAGAAATGGCGATTTCTACCTATCATGAAATACAACAGCGACAGGAAGACAGGGACCAAGAAGAAGAAGAAGAAGCCATCTTTAATGGACAGATACTTTTAGTGAGGAAGAAAAGCGTAAGGGGGTTTGAAGAAATGGTGAATTCAGGACTTAAAAAAGCAACCAAGAAAAAGAAAATTAAGATGAAAAAATCGATATGATGTCAGAAAGCAACAGAAAAGAGAAATACAACAGAGAGGGAAGATTAAGAGAGTGAAACTTGAGAGATGGGGGGGGTCAAAAGCCAGAATTGATAAGAAAGGAAGGGAAAAAGGAAAGAGAAGTCATAAAAGCTTTAAACAAGATGTTAAAAAAACAAGTGTTTTTTTAGAGATAAGGGAAGATAGAATATAACTTTATAAAATGATTCTGCAAAAAGTACATAAGATTGTATAGTAGATATTAGTATTTGAAATTGAATTAGAAAATTAAAATATTACACAAATTAATAATGCATTATCCTTAAGATTTGATAACAGAGTTTAATTTACTATGAAATATTGCTTTTATTATATTATAAACTCAATATCCCTTTTTTGGTTTTACTATTACTTATTAAATTTAATATTATTTGCTTGTCTTATTATTTTGAAATGTAGTACTTAGAATATGTAAGAAGGCAAGAATCAGTATGGAAAAGTATGTATTATTTTAAGTGTAAAATTTAGAGGAAGATAAAAAGTTGTTATACTTCAACCAGTGGTTACAGGGGAAAATATTGTATTAGAAAGGAAGGAAAAATAGATGATTGAAAGAGGAACGGAAAAGATGCAAGTATAATTATTTTAAATTGAGATGAAATAAATAAAATAGAATTAAAGAGAATGAATAAGAGAGAAATATATAAGAAAATATAGAATGTTAATTAAGATATGAAATAGCCATATTATGAGCATGAATTTGATTCGACGTCTGTATAAAAAGATCTAACCGGGGTAAGCCACTTCCCAAAAAGAAGTTTTATGTATTTATGTTTGTGTAATGTTTGTTTATGTTTGAAAAGGATGTTGGAAGAGAACTAATGAAATTATATATAATAATGAATATCATAATTTAAGGTAAAGAAATACAATTAAACAGAAGGAAAGGGAGCAGTAATAGAGTTAGGAAAGGATAGTTAGAAGTTGAACAGATAAGATAAATATATATATCAAATTGTGTTTGTATAGAAATGTGATAAGTTGGAATTATCTCGCTCTTTAAATAAGATATTCTATGTGTTTTTAGAAAAAGATATTTTATGTTACTACATCCTATGTTTTGTTTGCTTGTCTATGTGTTTTAAAAAATAATAATAAAATTTGTTCAAAAAAAAAAAAATACTGGCAGAAGCGTTAGAGATAACCAAAAAGAAGATGATGGATGGGATGGATGAAGTGTTCCATGTCTATACAAGATATGCAATGAGAAATAGGTTACCAAGAGAAGTTCACATCAGATTTACCAAGAAGATTATTAAAACACAGATACTGCAGGTGGCAAGAGAGAAAACATTAAAGTACAAAGACAAAGAAATTGTGGTGCTGAAACAGGTACCAAGAAGAGTAAGAGAGATGAGAATATTTATTTTTGACTAAAGAGTTACTTAAAAGAGATAGAAATTACAGATGTTTGATACCAGAAGGCCTCTTGTTCACCTGGCAGAAACAAAGACACAGAATTGTCACAGTCGAAAAAGCTGAGCTATTCTACTTAGAATATTTTAGAGGAAAGGAGGAAGATATAAGAAAAGAAGAATCGTTAATTGAATTTCAAGAGGAGTGTATAGCAGTAATTGAAAAAGAAAAAGAAGGTGCAGTAGGTGGTGTACCCAGAGAGCAATGAGAACTAAGATCTACTAGAGCAATAAAACCTCTTATAAAGCTTAATATGGATGAAAGAAAATTGATTACAATTAACATAAATGGACTTAATTTGGCTACTAAAAAAGAAGAAAAGTATTCCATAAATTAGAGAAATTAAAATTTGACATAATTTGCCTACAAGAAGTACATATTAAAAAAACAACACGAATATATATTGAAACAAAAAAAAATAGGGAAATTATTCACGTCGTTGACACAATGTAAAAAAAGAGGTGTGGTCTTATATATTAGAGATACAATTTTGGCAGAACTAATTTACACAGATGACGATGGAAGGACTTTGATGGTGGAAATAATGGACAATAATGTTAAAACACTTTTAATTGCAATTTATGCTCCAAATGACAACCAAGAAGAATTCTACAGGAAATTACATATGAAAATAATTGAACTGGACTATGCTAATATTTGTATGATGGGAGACCTTAATGGAATAGTTAATGATCAGCTGAACTATAAAATGCAGAAATCAACAAAACTAGAAAGATACTACCAAAATCTTTCTTTCGAATGATAGAAGAAGTAAACTTAAAAGATGCATGGAGAGAGAGAAATGTGGAAAGCAAGCAATATACTTTTTACTCAAACAGACATGCACCATGGTCTAGAATAGACATGATATGGATGTCAGCAGAATTACTTGCCAACATATGAGAAATTGAAATAGAAACAAGCACTTGGGCAGACCACAACCCAATGACAATCATTTGGAAAGGACAAAAGAGGAGATCTAGATGGACACATTATAAAAAAGATGTTGAGACTCTAGAAAAAGTACAGAGAAGAGCAACCAGAATGATTAGGGGACTGGAGACTAAAACATACAACGAACGGTTGCAGGAACTGGGCTTGGCTAGTCTAGTAAAGAGAAGGACCAGGGGACACATGATAGCAGTCTTCCAATATTTGAGGGGCTGCCACAGGGAGGAAGGGGTCAAGCTATTTTCTAAAGCGCCTGTAGGCCAGACAAGGAATAATGGATGGAAACTGAACAAGGAGAGATTTAACCTGGAAATAAGGAGAAACTTTCTGACAGTGAGAACAATCAACCAATGGAACAGCTTGCCCTCGGAAGTTGTGGGAGCGCCATCACTTGAGACTTTCAAGAAGAGATTGGACTGCCATTTGTCAGAAATGGTGTAGGGTCTCCCGCTTAGGCAGGGGGTTGGACTAGATGACCTACAAGGTCTCTTCCAACTCTGATTATCTGTTATCTGACTTTAAATAATATGATATTAAAGGAAAAAGACTTTAAACAGAAAATAGAAAAATAATTGGTTTTCTTTATTAAAGAAAATAGAAAAGAGGATACATCTTTACAGAATCTCTGGGACACGATGAAGGCCTACACAAGAGGCTTGATAATAGGCTATACAAGGAAAAGAAACAGAAAACAGAAAAAGACTTTCAAAACATTGGAAGATGACTTTAAAAGACTGGAAAAAGTATTACAGAAGTCCCCGCAAAAAAAAGACATTAAAATTAAAATGGATATAACTGAACATAAAATGGGACTAATGGAAAAAGAGGAATTGTTGAGCTTCACTGATCGTGCCCGACACATTGCCAGCCACCTAATAGGGAGTGGGAGATGAGTCTCCGAATCTGCACCTCCTACCTGACTAGCTGTTCCCCTCACTGAAACAACATGGGATTGTTGGCTGTTCCAGTTACAGCGCATAACAATGTGGATCCATTGCAAGTTCCTGCCGAACTATCTTTAATTGCAGGGCATAAGGATTGTATTGCATTCCAGCGATGAGGGGGGGAACTCATCTTATTGTGGTTTCCTTTTCTTTGGCTTATGAGTCAGCACTTCGGGGTTAGGTGTGTTCTGGGCATCGGATATAGTTGCGATTAGGATTGCGGGGCGGTGGCGTGTGTTAAGCCTGGATTCCCCAACGGGTGTTAAGGAAAAAAAACTAAACAGAATGTACAGCGAAGTCAGATAGGAAGACAGGTAAATGTGTGAGATAAGCCTTCGTCATAACACGCAGTAAAAATACAGATACGCTTGTGCTATCAAAATTATAATTTATTCTATTTAAGAATTATAGCATAGTCAAATAAACGGTCCAGTAGTCATATATCAATTTCAGTCAAGTCTTGCCGGGGATACTCTATTTGCCAAAGTCCGTGTCGAATAGCCAGTGTCAGTACACTTACAATAAATCTGTCCAAAACTTATCTTCTCTCCTGAGAAAATATCTTCAAAGTAATCCAACACTTCTTCTCCTCCCCGATCCAGCAAGAACGCAGTCTTCAATAAGCCAGCCAGTAAGAGCCAGAGAGTGCCTTGCTGCTTATATAGTACTTTTACAGCTGCACCCTTAATTACATTCCTTTAGCTTAAAGTCACATACACTTTATGTGACAAACCATGATTCATCATTTTATTATCTTTACCCAAAACAGTTAGGGTAAAACAATGTTATCCCTAACAGCGTGTGGGGTTAATTAGTTAGGCGGATGCTAGTTTGGGAATGGGAAGGGGATGGGGCATAAAAGGCGCTGAGAGGTGTTCACTCTCAGCGCTAGCTTTGCTTGGGATTGCCGTTGTTTGCCCACTGGAAGAAAACAATCTACAATAAACTACTTTTCACCAAACCTGTGAGTAAATGTGTTTGTTGACTGAGTTTCCGGATTTCTGAAATAGGGCTTACAGGAATTAGCACAAAAAATTAAAAATGCTAAACAGAATTACTTTGAAGATGCAAACAAACCAGGCAGATGGTTAGCCTATAAACTGAGAAAGGAAAGAGAATCTAGAAGGATTAGTCAATTAATAAATGAAGAAGGACATGTTTGCTATGGAAATGAGGAGAAGAAAAAAATTATACAAGATTACTGTTAAGCCTGGATTCCCCAACGGGTGTTAAGGAAAACAAACTAAACAGAACGTGCAGCGAAGTCAGATAGGAAGACAGGTAAATGTGTGAGATAAGCCTTCTCGTTAACACGCAGTAAAAATACAGATACGCTTGTGCTATCAAGAATATAGTTTATTCCATTTAAGAATTATAGCATAGTCATTATAAACAGTCCATTAGTCAAATACCAAATTCAGTCAAGTCTTGTCGAGGATACTCTAATTGCAAAGTCCGTGTCGAATAGCCAGTGTCAGTACACATATAATAAATCTGTCCAAAACTTATCTTCTCTCCGTTGAGAAATATCTTCAAAGTGCAAAAACATATGGACGACACAACTCGACCAGGGCAAAACAATAGACGCAATCTATATAGACTTCTGTAAAGCCTTTGATTCAGTGGTACACGACAAACTACTCCTAAAAATAAAATCCTATGGTATCTCTGGACAACTGAATAACTGGATAGAAGCATTCCTGTCAAACAGACAACAAATGGTCAAAATCGGGCGTCCTATCAAATCCAGTACCTGTCAATAGTGGTGTTCCCCAAGGCAGTGTTCTAGGACCAACTCTCTTCATACTCTACATAAACGACCTCTGTGATCATATTAAGAGCAATTGCGTTCTCTTCGCTGATGATGTAAAGCTGTTCAATACCACAGACAATACTGCTACCCTACAAAAGATCTTGACTATGTATCCGAATGGTCAAACAAATGGCAACTTCAAATCTCAACAAATAAATGCTCTGTCTTACATATTGGCAAAAAAATCCGAAAATAAAATACAAGCTGAATAGTCAAGATCTTGTTGATGACCCAAGCTCTGTAAAGGACCTTGGAATACTCACCTCTAATGATCTAAGTGCTAGAGCACACTGCAACTACATAGCCAAAAAGGCATTAAGAGTTGTTAACCTAATCCTACGTAGCTTTTTCTCTGGTAATATCACACTACTAACCAGAGCATACAAAACATTTGCTAGACCAATACTCGAATACAGTTCATCAGTCTGGAACCTCATTACGTATCTGATATTAGCACAATTGAGAAAGTCCAGAAATATTTCACAAGAAAAGTTCTCCACTCTTCTACTCGTTGTAGAATACCTTATGCCACCAGACTTGAAATTCTAGACCTAGAAAACCTTGAATTACGCCGTCTTCGGTCTGACTTAAGCATGGTATACAAAATCATACATTGCAATGTCCTACCTGTCAATGAATACTTCAGCTTCAACCATAACAACACAAGAGCACACAATAGATACAAACTCAAAGTAAACCGCACCAAACTTGATTGCAGGAAATACGACTTCAGCAATAGAGTGGTCAATGTCTGGAATACTCTACCTGACTCTGTAGTTTCTTCCCCAAACCCCAAAAACTTTAACCTTAGACTGTCTACTATTGACCTCACCCCTTTCCTAAGAGGTCTGTAGGGGCGTGCATAAAGCGCACCAACGTGCCTACCGTCCCTGTCATATTGTTTCTCTTATTCTTTTATTTTTTCTTATATGTAACCATTTCATGTATTCACAACTATGTATACATTTATACTTATTATCTTGTAAACAATTGGCAAATCAAATAAATAAAATAAATAAATAATCCAACACTTCTTCTCCTCCCCGATCCAGCAAGAATGCAGTCTTCTATAAGCCAGCCAGTAAGAGCCAGAGAGTGCCTTGCTGCTTATATAGTACTTTTACAGCTGCACCCTTAATTACATTCCTTTAGCTTAAAGTCACATACACTTTATCTGACAAACCATGATTCATCATTTTATTATCTTTACCCAAAACAGTTAGGGTAAAACAATGTTATCCCTAACAATTACTATGGAAAATTGTATCATCAAGAGAATATTCAAGAAGAAAAAGCCAAGTAATATTTACAGAAAGCGAATTTACCTCAGATACCCAAAGATATTGAAACAATGCTAGAAGGGAACATAACGATGATGGAATTAACAGAAGCTTTAAAAAAAAAAAACGTTGCAAAAGCACCAGGTCCAGATGGATTGCCAGCGGAATTTTATAAGACATTTCAGGAAACACTGAATCTTCAATTACTAGAAGTTATGAATGAAGTTATGTCAAAGAAGAGAATACCCAAAACGTGGTCAGAAGCATACATTACACTTGTACCGAAGGAAGATACAGACCCACAGCAAGTTAAAAACTATAGACCTATATCCCTATTAAATTCAGACTATAAAATCTTTGCTTCAATCTTGGCAGAAAGACTGAAAAGATATTTAAATATCTTTATTCATGCTGATCAAAACGGATTCCTGCCAAAGAGACAAATCAAAGGCAATGTGAGAATAATTCTGGACACTTTGGAATACTATGAGGCACATCCTGAAAAGCAAATGGCCTTGATGTTTCTAGATACACAAAAAGCCTTTGACAATGTGATTTGGCGATTCATCTTACTGCAATTGATACAAATGGGCTTTGGTAAAAAATTTATCCAAGCCATTGAAACGATACATCATAAGCAAACTGCAAAGGTTATGGTAAATGGAGAATTAACAGAATCCATAGATATAAGAAAAGGGACAAGACAAGGTTGTCCACTGTCGCCTCTGCTGTTTGTGTTAACATTGGAAGTGTTGAATAGGAATATTAGAGAAGAAAAAGAAATAAAAGGAATGAAAATTAAAAAGGAAGAGTATAAATTGCAAGCCTTTGCAGATGACCTGGTATTTATATTAGAGGACCCATTGGAAACAGCACCTAAATTAATAGAAAAGATAGAAGAATATGGAAAAGCAGCAGGTTTGAAAATAAACAAAGATAAAACAAAGATATTAACAAAGAATATGTTAGCAAGACAAAAGAAAGATTTGGAAGAAGTTTTAGAAATACAGGTCACAAATAAGGTTAAGTATTTAGGAATATACATTACACCAAGATGAAGCACACTGAAGGAGGATAACTATCTTAAACTCAAACAACAGATTGCGACAGATTTGGCAAAATGGGAAAACTTACAACTATCATTGATTGGGAGAATATTTACAATTAAGATGAATGTATTGCCTAGAATTTTATATCTGTTCCAGACAATTCCAATCCGACTAGGGAAAGAGTTTTTTGAAGACTTAAATAGAATTGTGCTGAAATATATTTGGCAGGGTAAGAAAGCGAGAATAAAACTTAAACTGTTACAAGATGCAAGAACAAGAGGGGGGTTTGCCTTGCCCAACTGGGAGTTATATAACCAAGCGACAAATCTGATGTGGGTGTTAGGAATGTAAGTCACTTAACAATTATTTGGGTTGGAAATATATAAACCAGGATAGACATTTTAATACTGTATCTTTAAGAGCATGCTAAAACTGTAATTGGGTGTGGTTTTTCAAACGGCCATAAGATGGAGCCAGAAACCTGGGTTGTTTAGTCTCAGAAGAAAGTGTGTCTCAGTGAATCTCTGTTTCCTTCTGTTGGAGAGAGTTGCCGTTCCTACTAATGACTGTTAATGATCGTTGATGTAAGTCTGTTACTGAACTGTTTTTGATACTGGACTTCGTTATTGGATTATTCCTGGACTGAAAACTGACTGATTTAACCATGAATGACTTGGACTGCTTATCTTGGACTGTGCTTAAACATTTATTGGGAGTAAAAACCTACATTTACTGTACAGTGTATCTGTGTGCTGTGTGTGTGTTATTCTTCCCTACTCTCACTACGTCTCCCTGTATGCGCTCATTCTCCTAACGGGGAATGACCTCAACAGTGGGTAAAGGAATGGATAACATTAAGGAACAGTAGATTATTGACTTTAGAAGGCCATGACTTGCTGCTGGGATGTCATGCCTTTCTCTGGTATAAGGGAACTAAAACACAGGGGTATTTTAGAAGACATTACATTAGAGAGGCACTGTTTTTGTACTGGGAGAAGATAAAAACACAATACTACTTAAAAATCCCATTATGGATATCTATTATTGAAGCTTTTTCTTATCCAATAATATATAAAAAGGAACAAACAGTTACATATGGTGAGATATTGAATGAAAAGGGTGAACTTAAATCTATGGAAGTGTTGGAAGAACAAGGTGTAAAAATGAATTGGTTTTCATATTTGCAAATACAATCTAGATTTGATAAAGATTTCAAAACAGAAGGTATTTATGATAAGTTGACTGATTTAGATAAAATTCTGATGGGTACTGATGAAAAGGTAATTTAAAAACTCTATGGACATTTATTAGAATTTAAGTTGGAGGAAGAACAAGTCAAAGAAACGATGATTGCTTGGGGGAAAAAATTTGGATATGAGATTGATTTAGAGAAATGGCAAAAGTTGTGGTCTCAAAATTATAAAATAACAATGTCAACTGCTTATAAAGAAAATTTGTATAAGATGTTTTACAGGTGGCACCTACCCGTCAAGAATTGCGAGAATGTTTAAGAACAAATTGGATAAATGTTGGAAATGTCATCAGATACCTGGTTCATATTACCATATGTGGTGGACATGTTCGGACGCAAAAAGATATTGGACTAAAATCCACACATGGTTGGAAAAAATGATAAAAAAACACATAGACTTTAAATCAGAGATCTTTTTATTGGGAATTATACCGGAAATATACAATAAAGAGCTGAAATATTTGATTGTAAATGTCTTGACAGCAGCTAGAATTGTATTTGCTAAGAATTGGAAAAATGAAAATACCTATGCAGGAGGAAGTTATTAAGAAAATTATGGACTGTGCTGAAATGAGTAAATTGACATTTGAAATTAGAGAGCAAGAAGATAAGCAATTTTGTATGATATGGGATTTGTTTTATCAATGGTTGGACAAAAAGACATGGTAATGTAATAGATTAGATAATTTTGTAATAGAAGTTCAATAGATTGATATAAAATATAATACAGATATATATAACCATTGGATGAAAGTACAATATAAATTTCAAAATAAAATTTGGAATATCTCGTATAAAATGATGGAATAAATAGTTTAGTCATGGATGATTAATAACTGATAAATATATAAGCATATGTTAGTTTGACAATGTGAAAATTTATATAAACTGTGAGTAATGACTACGAAAGGATAGCACAAAAGATTTGTAACCAACTGACACACTATATGTATATAAAATGGAAGATGTTTTTTTGTTTTTGTTTTGTTTGTATATGTTTGTCTTAAAAATAAAAACTTTTATTAAAAAAAAACTTTTACATGCAACCAAATGAGTAACTCAACCTCCCAATATTCCATAAACCTAGTGTATTAGCTTCATGTTTATGTAAACTAAGTGTGCATATTTTTAAAAGTTAGTGTAAGAGGATTTGATGACTCTTGGTTCACTTTTCATCTGGAGGGCGGATCCACTGGTCCTTTAACCCTGGAGTACTGTGTACAACCTTTCTCCTTGGTCCTCACAGCCGACTCAGTAGTCAACAGCACCTGGTATGGTCCCTCCCAGATAGGTCGCAATTTCTCCACCACTCTCCACTGCTTTATCAGGACCCAGTCACCACTTTTAAAGTCATGTACTTGAAAATCAAGAGGCGGTGTTTGTGCCAAAAGTCCTTTAGACCTTAAAAGAGAAAAACACAGGGACAGTCCCTGTATATATTTTCTAAGAAAAATATCTTTAAGCTCTATTCTATTCTAGGCATTCCCACACTCCCAATATAAGGTATTCCAAACATCATTTCATATGGTAAAATACCCACATCCTTCCTAGGACAAGTTCTAATCCGCAAAAAAGCTACAGGCAAACATTTCGTCCAGGGAACCTGGAGTTTTAACATTAGTTTTTTTATTGAGTTTTTTAATGTTTGGTTCATTCTCTCCACTTTGCCAGAAGAACTGGTGCAAAAAGCAAGGTGGTATTGCCAATCAATTCCCAATGGTTCCATCACCTTCTTTACCACCTGGGAGGTGAAATGTGTACCTCTATCACTATCAATAGATTCAACCAACCCATATCTAGGTATTATCTGTTCCAATATTATCTTTACAGTCATCTGAGCATTTGCTCTTGCACATGGGAACGCTTCCACCCATCCAGTTAAGTGATCAACTATTACCAGCAAATATTTTAATGTTCCCACTGCTGGCATTTCAGTGTAATCTACCTGTATTCTCTGGAATGGCCAAATAGTCAAATCTCTTCCCCCTGCTATTCGTTTACGCATGATCTTTTTATTTATTCGTATACAATGTGTACATTTTCCCCCCACTTGCATAGCTATTGTATACATGCCTCTACAAATATATTTGCTCTCAATAAAATCTATTAATGCTTGTGTCCCCCAATGTGTTCCCTCATGCACTCTCTCTATTATATTACTCATAACAGGTTTATTTACTATTTGTAATCCAACCTTTGTTATCCATTTTCCATCTATCTTTTCTGCACTTTCTTCTGTCATTTGTTTCTCTTCATCATCTGTGAAATCAGGTTTTACATCACATTCTAAAGTAGGAATTAAAATAATTAATTGCTTCTCCTCTCCCATTCGTGAAGCTTCCTTTACAGTCTCATCTGCTAATTTATTACCCACAACCTGTTTCAAGTTTCCCTTTTGATGTGCTTCTATATGTATTATAGCCAGCCGTTCTGGACCTTCGGCTGCTTTCAATGCTGCTTTCAATACTGCTTTTATGAGATCTACTTGTTTTATTTCTTTCCCCTTACTGGTTATAAGCCCCCATTCCATCCAGATTTTACCAACACTTTACAAAATCCCATAGGTGTATATATTACCAATTGCATTTCTTAAAATTTTTAAGGCTTGTAATAAAGCAAAAATCTCACAATTTTGTGCTGACCATTCAGACAGAAACTTTCCTGCTTCCAAAATTTCAGCAGTGTCCCCATTAACTAATGCGGAGGAGCGCCTGAGAAATGTGTGTTGGAAATGCCAACATGCATTTCTAGCATGTTCTCCTCTGTCCTAAAATAGGATTGAGTGGGAGGAAGGGAGCAGGGAGAAGGGTAGGAGGGAAGGAGAAGCCTGGCTGGCTTTCCTTTGGCATGGGGTGGGATTGGGGGGAGACCAAATGCCCAGACCAAAAGAGCGCTGAGGAAGACAGGCTCCAAATAAGCAGCTTGTTTGTGCAGGCAAGAGCTTTTCTGGGTTCGCCCCCCCCCCCTTCAGCCTCCACATAGGGAGGGACCCTTCTCTGCTTGGAAGGGGGAGAAACCTCTCCTTAACCTCGGGCAGGAGTCTTCTTGTGTGGAGGCCGAGGGGGGGCTGTTGCTTGGTTATGAGGCGCCCGACTTCCTCAGTGCTTCCAGCCTGGCTCTCCTTCCATCCCCCAAATCCAGGCAGCCACACCTGGCAAAGGAGAGAGAGGTTTCCTCTGACTTGGGGGAGATATGAAATGACCAGATTGGGGGGGGGCTCTCCCCCCCATCCAGATCTTTTCAGCCTCCAGGCCCCTCTTTCTTCCCAAAGGATAAGAGTGACCCCTCCTTTCCCTTTGCTCTGCCCCACAATTATGATGAAGCATTTATGATTTTGTTACAATTAACTAAGTGTATAGATAGATAGATAGATAGATAGATAGATAGATAGATAGATAGATAGATAGATAGATAGATAGATAGATCGATCTTTGGTTATTCGGGTTTTCTCCCGCGTAAGATTGGAAGTATCTAGGCAACGTTTCCAAAACAAATACAACCCCCCCCCAGCACATCCTAGATCTGACCAACCACTGTCTATCCAATACATACTTCACCTACAACGGACAAAAATACAAACAAATAGAAGGAGCACCCATGGGATCACCCCTCTCACCTGTCATCGCAAACCTCTACATGGAACACTTTGAAACACAAGCTCTAGAAAAATATGATCACAAACCCAAACTCTGGCTCAGATACATAGATGACACCTTCATAATCTGGCCACATGGGAAAGAAAAACTGAACAACTTCCTCACACACCTCAACAGCCTACACCCCAAAATACAATTCACCATGGAAACAGAAGCTAACAATCAACTTCCCTTCCTAGATGTCTTGGTATACAAAAAACCCAATGGCTCCCTAGGACACACCATCTACCAGAAGAAAACACATACAAACCGCTATCTACATGCACTCTCACACCACCACCCAGCACAGATCAATTCCATAGCTGAGACACTCATCTCCAGAACAAAATGCTTAGCTGATGAACAACACCTAAAAACCGAACTAAACACTCTCACCAACGTACTAACAGCCAATGGATTCCAAAGAAAGAAGATTACCCACCTAATCCAAAAAGAAACCCCAACCAAAATCCAAGACAGAGAACAAGAGAACGGTAAAGCCCTCCTCCCATATATAAAAGGCACTACAGACAAAATCAGCAAGATCCTCCAAAAACACAACATTAAAACAGCATTCTGCACAAACAGAAAAATATCCACCATCCTAAGAAACCCTAAAGACAAAATCGAGTTAGAAAACCAAGGAGTATATGAAATCCCTTGCACCGCCTGCCCCACCACATACATTGGACAAACTAACAGAAGAATAAGTGCACACGTTGAAGAACATAAGAACTCAATCAAAAAAGAAGAACCGACCTCTTCCCTGGTCCAACACCTCAAAGCCACAGGACATGAGATTGACTTTAAAAATACCAGAACTATCACCAAAACCGAACACTTCAACAACAGAATAATCAGAGAAGCCATAGAGATAGAAAAACGCCCACACAGCATGAACAAAAGAGATGACACCTCCCGCTTACCAGCCATTTGGAAACCCTCCCTCATGAACAGACGAGTACCTAACATGATGAATGACACCAGACCCACACCCACGAGGGCCACACAAGATGCCACCACCACACTTCCACGTAAAAAGCAGACTCACACCCACACAGAAGATGAGACACGACCACAGACCAGAAGCCGCACTGCAGCTGCATCACTACCCACTTCAAACCCCTCTGAGCCATACATGAAGCGAACTGACCCCCACCATGAAGATGCAGCACGACCACAAACTCGAAGCCAAACAGCAAGATCACAGCTCACCAGCTTAAATCCCCAGTAACTAAGACCAACCTGAGCACAACCAAGCCCCCACCTGAACAGAACACACCTCCAGCCAATCAGAACATGGCCAACCCCCAACCAATCAGAACACAGCCAAACCCCCAACCAATGAGAAGACACCCCCACCCAATCAGAACACAGCCAAGCCCCCACCCAATCAAGTCACACCCCCACTAGCAGTTAAAAGGAAGAAGCAGCTGCAAGCTCACATCACTCTGAGAAGCACAGAGCTGAAGACAGAAGCCTGAAGATGATGAATGAGACTTCATCGAAATGTTGCCTAGATACTTCCAATCTTACGCGGAGAAAACCCGAATAACCAAAGATCCACATACAAATACCCTGAGAACCTCAGAAAATATATAAATATATATATATATATATATATATATATATATATATATATATATATATATATATATATATATATATATATATATATATATATATATATATATATTATATGTTGTGACTCGGGATTTGAATCTGGTCCATTGGCAGATGTGAGCTCGAGTGAAGAGGATCTGGCAGTGAGATTTGAGCCTGCATTGTTGAGTGATTTTGAGGGTAGCCAGGATGAGGAAGTGGACTTAGCTATGAGAGACGAACCTAATTTATTGGAGGTGTCGGAGTCTTCTACCTCCCCGAGTCTCCCTCTCTGATTACGCAGCAGCTGGTGGCAGATAATCAGGAAAACGTGCGAGAGGTTTCAGGCGAGGAGGAGGACTTTGAGAGATCCTGGCTTGATGTGAGAAATAGAGCGGAGATTGAGGCGTCAATCTCAATTGGGAAAGAGGCATCAAGCCAGTGATTAATTAATGAGACTAACTACGCCCCCTTAGGGGATAAAAGAAACGGATTGGCTTGAGAAATTTGCCAGAAGCAAAGTGTCTTGTTAGAGCGAAAGTACTGTGAAGATTATCTGAGGCATTGTGATTTATAGGCACTTCAGGATTGCCAAACAGATTTCAGAACTACTGCTGAGGACTGGAAAAACCTCAGCTGTTATCTTTGTTGGGGTTTGTTTTGGTTGCTTATATTTTTGGAACTTTAGTATTTTGATTGCTCACCTGTGGATACAGGTGAGACATAACATTTTTGCTTCTGGCCTGACAAACCATCTTCATACCAAGATGGACCAAACTCAATTACAGCGTTTGGTAGAGCAGCAACAGCAACAGACAGACCAACTGCTACAAAATAACCAGGTCCTCCAAAACCAGGTAACACAGTTGGTAAACCATGTTTCACATTTGCAAACTCCTCCTGCTCATCCAGCCCGGTATCTATGCCGGATAAATTCTCGGGACAGACTGATATGTTCCCGGCATTTATGGGACAGTGCCAATTATTTATTACCTTGCGGCCTGAAGACTTTCCTAATGACTGGGCTAAGGTGGGGTTTATTATTAGCCTCTTATCTGGACAGGCTGCCAAATGGGCTACTCCTTTGCTGACACAAGATAGCCCTTTGTTGAATGATTTTCAGGGTTTCCAGCAGCAATTGCAGGTAATGTTTGAAAACCCTATTAAGACTCAAACCGTGGCTAGACGTTTGCGGGACATTTGTCAGGGAAACGTCCTCTGCAGAATATATTGCAGAGTTTAGTCCTGCTCTGCATGGACTCTACTTGGAATGAGTCAGCCCACTTGGATGCTTTTCAGGAGGGCTTGGCAGATAACATCAAAGACGAGTTAGTGCATGCGGAGCGGGCTTTAACCTTGGATGCGCTAGTGGTTCAGTGCTTGCGTATTGAAGCCCGTTTACAACAGCGCAGGAGCAGACGGCCAGTTGTTGAACCACCTTCTCATTCACGTTCGCAAACCGCGCCATTGGAAGTTTATAAAACTACGACCAGGACTGAGGAACCGATGGAGTTGGGTGCACTCCACCCTCGGTTGACGGCGCAAGAACGCGCACGAAGGTTTCAGGAAGGCTTGTGCCTTTATTGTGGGGGACCGGGACATTTTGCCAATTCCTGCAAATGAAGAGGGACACGAAGACCAGTTCCTAAATCTACTCCTGGCCCGTCTGGAAACGGGGTAAGCCCGACCTCGGGGAAACCCTAGGTCGGGCACATCTCACACCACCACCCCAAGTTGCTGAGGTGAACCCTGGCCCTCCTCGGCATTTATTGTTGGACACCCAAGTTTTCTTACAGTCCCGGAAGGAGGGGATTCCAGCGGTGGCGTTGGTGGACTCAGGGGCTACTACTAGTTTTATGGACCGGGCCTTTGCAACGCACTTTGAGGTACCATTGGTTGCTGTGGATCCACCCATCAAGGTGGAAACCGTGGATGGGCGTGAGCTTCGGTCTGGGCCCATTCGTTTCGCCACCCAGCCGTTGCGTATGGTTATTGGGGATGACAAGGAGGTGATAAGTTTCTACATCACCTTGGACCTTCATCTCCCTTTGGTTCTCGGCGTGTCCTGGCTACGATTGCACGATCCTTTGGTGGCTTGGGTGCAGAATGCCATTTCATTCCCAAGTCTTCAGTGCGTGGATCATCTGAGACATATCTGCGCTGGTCAGGACATTGCCACCCCCGCTGTTTCCATACCACCGGAGCTATCGGACTTCTCCGACGTTTTCAGCGAGAAGGAGGCAGATCAGTTACCACCGCATCGAGCCTACGACTGTCCTGTGGACCTCTTACCTGATGCTCCACTGCCCAAGGGTCGATTATATTCCATGTCTGAGCCCGAATTGGCTGCTCTTGAGAGTTTCTGGATAAGAACTTGGCCCGGGGATTTATCAGACCATCGTCGTCTCCTCTTTTTGCTCCCATTCTTTTGTAAAAAAGAAGACGGGGAGTTACGTTTGTGCTGTGACTACCGCCGGTTGAACGCCATCACGGTAAGAAACAGTTATCCCTTGCCACTCATTCCAGAGTTGATGGAGCGGTTGCGGGAGGCCACTGTGTTCACCAAGCTCACTCTTCGAGGGGCCTACAACCTGGTGCGGATGCGCAAGGGGGACGAGTGGAAGATGGCGTTTGGCACCCGATACGGACATTTTGAATACACTGTAATGCCGTTTGGGTTGACCAATGCTCCCGCGGTTTTCCAGCACTTAATGAACGACATTTTATGGGACATGCTGGATCGGTTCGTGGTGGTGTACCTGGACGACATTTTGATCTACTCTCGGTCCAGGGATAGCCACCTTTGTCAAGTCCGTCAGGTACTTCAACGTCTTCGGGAGCATAAACTCTATGCGAAACTGGATAAATGTCTCTTTTTCCAGACTTCTATAGAGTTTTGAGGGCATATCATCTCTCCGAGGGCATTGCCATGGACCCGAAGAAAGTCGAGGCCTTGTGTAGTTGGGAACCCCCTCGTCGAGTAAAGGGACGTGCAACGTCTCCTGGGGTTCGCAAATTACTATAGGACCTTCATCCCGGACTTTGCCAAGCTGATGGATCCCATCACTCAGCTCCTTCGCAAGAAGGTCCCATTCCAGTGGGGGCCCCCGCAGCAACAGGCTTTTGAGACTCTAAAGAAAGCCTTTGTGGCTGAACCGATATTGAGGCATCCTGATCCGAATCATCCATTTGTGGTTGAGACAGATGCCTCTAATGTAGCTATTGGGGCGGTGTTGTTGCAAGCTTCAAGGGATGCCGCACCTCTTTTCCCATGCGCATATTATTCAAGGAAGCTCACAACTTCTGAGAGCAATTATACTATCTGGGAAAAAGAGTTGCTGGCTATCAAGGCTGCATTTGAGATCTGGCGACATCACCTAGAGGGAGCTCGGCACAAGGTAGAGGTTCGGACGGATCACCGTAACTTGGAACATTTGTCTACTGCCAAGAAGTTGAACCAACGCCAGATCCGGTGGTTGTTGTTTTTCGCGAGGTTCAACTTTTCCGTCACCTATGTTCCTAGTGGACAGAATCGGAGAGCAGACGCATTGTCTAGAAAACCCAAATATATTGGTCCCGAGGATCCTCTTCCTCCACGACGGTGTTGCCACGGAATCTTTGGCGTGATTCAGGATCCGGTGGATTTGAGGCTCGAATATGGGAGGCACAGCGATTGGACGCATGGTCGCAACAAAGAAAAGGGAAGTTGGACCTGATTCCCCATGGACTTTGGAGGAGGGCTTGCTAAGACATCGGGGTTTATTGTATGTACCCACCAGGACGCTTAGAGCCCTCATCATGACGCAATGTCATGACAACCCGCTGCTGGTCATTTTGGTTTTTACAAAACTCTGCACTTGGTCACCCGGACTTTTTGGTAGCCTCGAGTTCGACATGATGTTTTTCCTACGTCGCTTCTTGTGTACAATGTTGACAAGTGAAAGCAGCATCAGGTGCGCCTCCTGGACTCCTTCAACCACTGCCGACTCCGGGCAGACCATGGGGAGCAATCTCCATGGACTTTCTAATGCACTTGCCCTTCTCGTTGGGTTACACGACGGTGCTCGTGGTGGTCGATATGCTTACTAAGATGGCTCATTTTATCCCTTGTCGGAAACTACCATCAGCCCGCACTATGGCCCAGTTATTTTTACAGCATGTCTTTCGCGTACATGGTCTGCCGGACAGAGTGGTTTTGGATCGCGGTGTCCAGTTTACTTCTCAGTTCTGGAAACGTTTAATGATGGCATTACAAGTACAGGTGTGTTTGGCGTCAGCGCACCATCCGGAAACTGATGGCGGGACTGAGAAAGTTATTGGCATTCTCACTCAGTATTTGAGATGTTTTGTCAACCATCGACAGAACGATTGGGCGAAATACCTCCCTTTGGCAGAATTTGCCTTTAATAACTCTCAGCATACCTCCACTCGAGTAACGCCGTTTTATGCGAATGTGGGCTATCATCCACGATTCTTTCCGTTGACAATGATGGACTCCCCGGTTCCAGAAACACAAGAGTTTCTCAAGGAATTGCAGTCGGTTCACTGATTAGTGGCACAACAATTAGAATGGGCGAAGGAAGACTACAAACGGTTTGCAGATCGTTCTCGTCGGGCGACGCCTCCGCTAGCTGTGGGTGACAAGGTGTGGTTATCCACAAGACACCTTGGGTCGATCGCCCAATTAAGAAGTTGGACCACCGTTTCATCGGTCCATTCCCTATTGAGGCGGTCATCAATCCTGTGGCGTATCGACTTACCCTACCGCGCTCCATGCGCATTCATCCTGTCTTCCATCGTTCCCTCCTGGTTCCTGACTCCCCAGAGTGTGCTCTTCATTCTCCCGCTGGTGTGGTTTCTCCATCAACACCCAGTGAGGAGGCTGATGTTGATGACACGTTGGTCAGCATTACTGATTCTCGCTGGCTAAAGGGACGCTTCCAGTACCTCGTCGGGAGGAGAGCGGATGGCTCAGAAGTTTTTTCGTGGACGGATGCTTCCACAGTTCATGCCCCAGACATTATTCGGAGGTTCCATGAACGCTTTCCGTCGAAACTGCATCCGGATTGTCAGACTCGGGGGAAGGGCCCTGCGGTCAGGGATAGTGTTGTGACTCCGGGATTTGAATCTGGTTTGTTGGCAGATGTGAGCTCGAGTGAAGAGGATCTGGCAGTGAGATTTGAGCCTGCATTGTTGAGTGATTTTGAGGATAGCCAGGATGAGGAAGTGGACTTGGCTATGAGAGACGAACCTAATTTATTGGAGGTGTCGGAGTCTTCTACCTCCCCCGAGTCTCCCTCTCTGATTACGCAGCAGCCGGTGGCAGATAATCAGGAAAACGTGCGAGAGGTTTCAGGCGAGGAGGAGGACTTTGAGAGATCCTGGCTTGATGTGAGAAATAGACGGAGATTGAGACGTCAATCTCAATTGGGAAAGAAGGCGTCAAGCCAGTGATTAATTAATAAGACTAACACGCCCCTTAGGGGATAAAAGGAAACGGATTGGCTTGAGAAATTTGCCAGAAGCAAAGTGTCTTGTTAGAGCGAAAGTACTGTGAAGATTATCTGAGGCATTGTGATTTATAGGCACTTCAGGATTGCCAAACAGATTTCAGAACTACTGCTGAGGACTGGAAAAACCTCAGCTGTTATCTTTGTTGGGGTTTGTTTTTGGTTGCTTATATTTTTGGAACTTTAGTATTTTGATTGCTCACCTGTGGATACAGGGGAGACATAATATATATATATATATATATATATATATATATATATATATATATATATATATATATATATATATATATTCTTCAGTCTTTCTTCGCGGGTACTTACATGTATGGTATTCAGCTTTGCTCGAGTATTTTCCCACGTCATTGTAGTTGTGCTTTTAAAGTTGTAGCAACGTTTCGGCAGAATCTCATCATCAGAAGCCTGATGATGGCAGATGAATTCTGCCGAAACGTTGCTACAACTTTAAAAGCACAACTACAATGATGTGGGAAAATACCTGCAAAAGCTGAATACCTACATACATACATACATACATACATGTTCTGTCCCACCTGTATCCACAGGTGAGAATCTCAAGTTACAGAGTTCAAAATACTTTACACAAACAAAACCAGAGACAGAAGATTCAATTGCTCTGTTTACACAGTCCTTTGGCAATCCTCCTAGAATCTGTCTGGCAATTCTGTATAGTTCGTAAATCACAACGCTGTAGTCAGACGCACTTCTTCCAAGGCAAAATCCACTTTGTTTCCAGCAAAGATTACGAACTCGTACGCTCCCTTATATCCTGTGAGAGGGCGTGTCAGTCTCATTAATTAATCCTTTGCTGGACGTCTCTTTTCTAATTGAGATTGACGTCTCAATCTTCTCCTAGTCCTGGCATCCAGCCAGCATCCGGCAGTTTCCTCACAGCTTGAAGCCTCTGACACACTTTCCTGATTAACAGTTAACACCTGAGGTGTAATCAGGGAAGTAGATTCAGGGAAGAGTGGACTCTGAAACCTCAATAAATCAGGCTCATATCTCAGATCCAACTCCTCTCCCTCTACTTGACTCCCCTCCTAAGTCACTTAATAATGCAGGCTCGAATCTCAGTGCCAGATCTTCTTCATCGCTCGAACCCACATCTGCAGACTGACCAGGTTCAAATCTCGGAGTCACAACACTATCCCTCACCGCAGGGCCCTTCCCCTGAGTCTGACGAGCTGGATGCAGTTTTGACGGGAAGTGTTCATGGAACCTCCGGATAAGGTCCGAAGCACGAACCGTGGAAGCATCCACCCAAGAGAGAACCTCCGAGCCATCTGCCATCCTCCCGAGGTACTGAAAGCGTCCTTTCAACCAGCAAGAATCCTGAACGCTGACAACTGTGTTATCAGCGGCGGTCTCATCGTTGGGTACCGATGGAGAAGTTGCACCTTCAGGAGAACGGAGTGTACACCATGGGGAGTCAGGAACCAGAAGGGAATGGTGGAAGACAGGATGAATGTGCATGGAGCGCGGCAGGGTGAGTCGATCTGGCGACAGGATTGATGACCGCCTCAATAGGGAATGGACCATGGGGAGTCAGGTCCAATTTCCCCCATTCTTTGCTGTGACCAAGCGTCTACGTGCTGCTCCTCTCTTACTCGAGCCCACAAATCCACCGGGTCCTGAATAACAGCCAAAGCTTCCGGTGGCAGGACCGTACGTGGAGGAAGAGGGTCCTCGGGACTATGGTACTCGGGTTTACGAGATAGGGCATCCGCTCTCCGATTTTGTCCACTGGGAACATATGTGAATGAAAAGTTGAACCTAGCGAAGAACAACG
>NC_142015.1:10299466-10336966 GCF_049901735.1 Notechis scutatus
GTCTTGGAGTAGGTTGGATAGTTTGGATTGGTAGTCCAATGTGTTCATCACTACTGTGGCGTTGCCTTTGTCTGCTGGGAGAAGGATTATGTTGTTTTCTTTCCTCAAGTTGGTGAGTGCTTTTTGTTCTTTGTATAAATTGCTTCTGGGTGGACTGCTGGAGCAGAAGACGTTGGTGACTGCAAAGTTGAATCCCTTGGAGAGGACATTGGTTTCTGCTCTGGTGAGGGTTCTGTCTGATATATTGTGTACTGTGTGTTTCATGCATTGTTGTGGGAGGGGGTTGGGCTTCTGATGTTTCTCTTGTCTGTGGACAAGAGTTGTTTGGATTTGTCCCAAAGTGCTGGGTGGATTTTGTTGCTGAGTTTGAGGTGGAGAGTAAGTAGGTCCCTGTTGGTTTGGTCCAGTAGGAATCTTTTCCTGTGGAGTTCGTTTCTGATTAGGGCTAATTCCGTTCTTTTCAGGTTCCTTTCAGTGGCTGAGGTTTTGGAATGGAATTTGAGTTGGAAGCATGTGGGGAATCACTTTTTTGTCTCGGCAATTGTGTAGGAATGTGAGGTCACATAAGATGGTGGCTCTTCGGAGTTTGAGTTTCTTGTAGGTCCTGGTCAGCTGGAAGGTTTCCTCCCCGTAGAGGTACGAGATTTGTTTCTGTAGATTTTCATGGGTACAGGTATGCAGGTCTTGGCGTGTTTGGGTCTTTTCCCATGTAAGATTCAGAGTATGTTGGCAACGTTTCGATGAGATCCCACTCAGGCTGGTGCTTTCAGCTTTGTGCTTGTGCGAGCAAAGCGTGATCTGAGCTGCCGTCTCTTTATATATACTGGTGGGGAGGTTGGTTGTGTTGTCATTTCTTGATTGGTTGATGGAGTTGATGTTTGCAGATTATCTGGCTTTTTCATAAGAACGTGTGTGGCTGAGGTATTGGCTGTGTGTCTATCAGCCTCCTGTGTTGTAACGACCTGGGTAATGGGCTGTGTGATGAACTTCTGAGTTCTATTGTTTTGACATCCTGGGTCTTGTGCTGTAATCTCCTGGGTTGTAATGACCTGGGTCATGGGCTGTGTGATGACCTTCTTTCTATTGTTGTGACATCCTGGGTCTTGTGCTGTAATCTCCTGGGTTGTTGGCTATGTTGCAACATCCTGAGGTTTTGTGGTGTAACTTCCTGAGATCCGTGAGGTGATATCCTGAGTGGGTGGCTGTGATGTGACGTTCCGGGTTTTGGTTTGGCTCCGAGTTTGAGGCCTGGATATGTGTTCATGGCATGTATCCATTTGCTTGGTTTGGGGGTTGGGGGTGTGATAGACACACAGCCAATACCTCAGCCATGTGGACTTTTGGTTCCCTAAGTGTAGGACTTTACTTTTCTCTACATGGAAATAGAGAAAACTTTTCTCTATGTGGAAATAGAGCAAGTTGTAAAAGCATTACATCATCTAAAAGAGGATCATGTTAGAGGAAGATTTCACTGGCAGAAATCACAGCCTTGTAAAGCTTAGCACATTGGTGAGATACTACAGAATATGTCTGCCTATTTGAACAGTCTATAGAAAAAAAAGCTACACACATCATAATGAGATCATAATCACTCATAAGAGTGAATGTGGAATATTGATCGCCATGTTGCATTGGATTTGGGGAGAACTGAGATCAAGTCTCTTCTCTTCCCCACCTTTTTTTTCTCCTTTATATAAATTGCTTACCTTACAAGAACAGTGATTCTTTTTTCCTTGCCAATATTTACTTCTATAACGATTGGTGCATGGTGTCTAAAATACCAAGAGTAAGACAGGTCCAGAATCTAGAGGAAACATATTCTTCACAAAATGATTCCAAGCAAGTGGGAGCCAAAGAACAATCCCCCAGTGACTGATTGTGAATTTGTACAATAAAAACAGAGTATTATGCATGAACCATGAAAGGCCTTTTTGTTTCTGTATTGTTTTAATGGAAATGGAAGATGTAGGGTCCTTGTAAGTCAATTACTCCCTCCTGCCATAATTCATCTGATAAAATAAAAGTCATATACCATTGTCTTAAGAGAACAAGCAGATTCATCTGGCAGGAAAGTAAAAGCACATTCTGAAGAAATGTATCTTCCAGGGTGGCAGGCTATTTGGTGGATATGCCATTAATAAATTTATATAGATTTACACATGTATATGTGTACACACTCACATGCTTAATTAAACAATATATTTATTATATATAAATCCTATTTTTTTCATTTATTCAACATATTTTCATGAATGAAGGCAAATAAGTATACATGTTGCAGGATAATGTTGCAGGATCCAATCTGGCTCAGCCACCAGGACCAGAACTGTAGTCTTAATGCACACATTTTGGTAGGAGAGAATGGGCTCCAGCATGAGTTCGAAAGCTCAGAAGACTAAACCTCTGGTCTTGGTGACTGACCCAGATTAGATCCTACAAAAATAGTGCCTGTCTGTCTGTCTATTATCTGTCTGTCTGTCTGTCTGTCTGTCTGTCTGTCTATCTGTCTATCTGTCTATCTGTCTATCTGTCTATCTGTCTATCTATCTATGGTTACAGGAACTGGGTATGGCTAGTCTAGTGAAGAGAAGGACCAGGGGAGACATGATAGCAATCTTCCAATATTTGAGGGGCTGCCACAGAGACGAAGGGGTCAACTATTTTCCAAGGCACCTGAAGGACAGACAAGGAATAATGGATGGAAACTGATCAAGGAGAGATTCAACCTAGAAATAAGGAGAAATTTTCTGACAGTGAGAACAATCAACCAATGGAACAAAAGTTGCCTTCAGAAGTTGTGGGAGCTTCATCACTGGAAGCTTTCAAGAAGAACCTGAACTGCCATTTGTCAGAAACAGTGTAGGATCTCCTGCTTGGACAGAGGGTTGGACTAGATTACCTATAAGGTCCCTTCCAACTCTGTTTATCTAACTATCTAATAGCAATAGTAACAGCACTTAGATTTATATACCATTTCATGGTGCTTTACAGCCCTCTCTAAGTAGTTTACAGAACCAGCCTATTGCGCCCAACAATCTGGATCCTCATTTTACTGACCTGGAAAGGATGGAAGGCTGAATCAACCTTGAGCCAGTCAGGATCGAACTGCTGGCAGTGGGCAGGTTCACTCTGCGATACTGCATTCTAACCACTGTGCCATCACGACGCAAAGGCAATGTACTCTTTGTTCCTGTTTTATGCAATCATGTCCTCCATCTTAACTCATGCTACAGTCCTACAGTTCAGCAAGAAACTGGTAATAGTTTTGCGATTTGTGTGTGTGGGAGCACTAAATATGAAAGTGAAAAATTGTGATTAATGAAAAAAAAATGGTAATGCATTTGCTTCATGCAAGAAGCCACCCAGATATTTTCTCCATTAAAGAGTGTGATGAAAGAATGGCAGGGTTCCTAGAAGACATTAAAGATTTTATTGGTAGGAATATGAGTCATTGTTTGCCATGAGTGAGACAAGTTCTCATTCACCAAATTATGAAGAATGTGCTTATCGAGTATAGATGACAAATAAAAAGAATATATGCTTTTCTGAGAGATATTGATGTATTGTACCATCTTGTACCACTTTTCAATGCCTACAAAACATTACCAGGTAATATTTTCACAAATTCGGCTTTGACAGTTTCTGGTTGCTATTTTTTTTAAATCACTTTAGTTCAATCAGGTGGACATTTTATTTACTTATTTGTGTTTATTTTTTTTTTTTTGGTTGTTTAATTATTTCTCCCTCTCTATGCCTTTCATATCCAAAGATTAAGATCGTTTCATGTGGAGTTTTGTGACACTGTCCGACTCTGCTGCCATCTCTGCAGGCTTCCAGTGGACTGCAACAGTAACAGAAGTATGCTTTCTGTACATGAATGTTCTGGGGTTTGAAGACCATTGTTTCCATGCAGTTCAGCATCCTTGGCTTCTTAATCTGGCATTAAATCTCACACAGGAAGTTTATGTTTGACTCGTGGTGGTGCAGTGATTAGAATGCAGTACTACAGACTACTTCTGCTGACTGCTGACTGCCAGTGGTTCAGCAGTTCAATTCCCACTGGCTCAAGGTTGACTCAGCCTTCCATCCTTCTGAGGTTGGTAAAACGAGGACCCAGATTGTTGGGGGCAACTCTGTAAATCACTTAGGGCTGTAAAGCACTGTGAAGTGGTATATAAGTCTAAATGCTATTGCTATTATGTTTAAGTTTGTTTTGGATCAGGAAACAAGATCAGCCAGAGAGACTAGATAAAAAGCTATCAGGAAACAAGAGGAACAGCAATAATGCTCACACATGCAAATCACATAGTCATTTTATAAGTAAACAACATCCATATTTTAACATTTACCCAGTTAAACGTCAAGACCTGCCATTTTTCAACACTCTCCCAGCATTTGTGACTTCCTCTGTATCACTTTTTTCTTGGAACCTAATATTTATAGCATTCATTTCTATTTCAATCTTTGACATATCATCGCCATTTCCATAAAAACTTCTAAATCACTTCTTCCAGCACACCCCTATTTAAATTTTATCTCATATCGTTTCACCATTTATTTCCATTTATTTTGCTGGAGGCTCTTTGTTTAGCTCTTCTAGATATTTCTAAAATCTTTTTTTTAAATTTCCATCAAAAGTGTTTTGCATTTTTAAATATTAATGGTTCTTTGTTCTCTTTGACTACATTAATTGCAATTATCCTTTTTTTTCTACATGCAAGCTTTATATGATAGAGAAAGATTGCATGGTTATACCTATATCACTACATCTATATCTACCTATCTGTCTGTCTGTCTGTCTGTCTGTCTGTCTGTCTGTCTGTCTGTCTATCTATGCAATCTTTCTTATAGGTTTAGGGCTTCAGGACAATGAAAGATTTTACTGGAATTGGTTCTGTTCAGTAATTTACACTTAGTTCTTAGATCTCAGGAAAAAGATTCTCCTGTAATCTATCATGCAAAATCCCCCCCTCCCTTTCCCTTTGATTAAGAGTTTTCTATTGTAATGGACTGTGAGAACAAGCAGACAAGACAATAGTTGGACAAGAAATATTATCAGCCCATATAAAAATGTGTGTGAGAAAGCATCTCAGAAGGAGATCCTTGCATTCTCTTTTTATAAACTGCATAAACCCAAATGCAGCTTTCAAATTGGGTTGAAGAATCAAAGCAAGTGCTAGGCAGCAGAAAATGACTTCATATACTTTTGCCATCATTTATTGCAACCCAGATAGTACAGATAAGCCACAAACAACAAACAAATATACTTGCTCTCCTGGATATTCTCCTTTCTTTCACATTAAAAAATTGGCAACTCAGCAACATTTTAGGAGGGTTTAACAATTAAGAATTCTTTTTTTTTTTGGAGGGGGGGGGGTTGGGATGGTCATATAGCCAGAGGGGTAAGTAGACTACCCTAGATAGAAAGTAAGAGAAGGTTTCTGATAGTTTCCTCATTATTTCTTACTCTGACATTTATTTGTCCATGAGACTGTCATTCTTCCTTCTCTTGATATTATAAGCCTGTAGGCACAATAATGCTCCCCAACTGATTATTTCTTTGATGAAATGTAGCTAACTGGGTGCTAGTCTATATTATATAAGATGAACTTTTACTAAGCTATCAAAACAGCTACCCAGGCTTAAAGTGGCTAACTAAATTATTTACATTGGCCACTTCAAATGGTTTTCAAATGGTATGTTAGGAATGTAAGTCACCTAACAGTTGTGTTGGAAAATATATAAACCAGGATAGACATTTTAATACTGTCTCTTTAAGGGAATGCTAAAATTGTAATTGGGTGTGGTTCCCCAAACAGCCATAAGATGGAGCCAGAAACCTGGTTTGTCCTGTCTTTTCTGGAGAGTGTTGCCGTTCCTGCATTGACTGTTGCTAATCATCGTGAGTCTTGGTTTAATGTGAGTCTATTTACTGAACTGTTTTTGATACTGGACTTTGATATTTGGATTATCCCTGGACTGAAAACTGACTGCTTTAACCGTGAATGACTTGAACTGTTTTGTTGAACTTTGCTTTACTGGAAGTAAAAACCTACATTTTACTATACAGTGTGGCTGTGTGCTGTGTGTGTGTTATTCTTCACCACTCTCACTACATCTCCCTGTGTGCGCTCATTCTCCTAACGGGGAATTGCCTCAACACTGGTTATGGGCCCAGGCCATACCAGGCTCAGATAACTGAGAGTTGGTGTGAATACACAGTATTGTATACAGACAGCTGTTTACTGTTTAATTGTGGTTTACTGTCCTGGTAAAGATGGCACAAGACCTGTCAACAAGTCTATCAATGATAACCCGGTTGGATGGAACAAACTATCTTTCCTGGTCTATGAAGTGCAGTCTACTTCTGCGTAGAGAAGGGTTATGGAATACAGTTCAAGATCCACCGGATGTAAATACTTGGGATCCAGATAATGAGGACAATGTCAAGAAGCTTGCTGACTTTAAATGGAACAACAAACGAGCTCTTTGTATAATTGGACAAACACTGAGTGATCAGCAGCTAGTCCATATTCATGGAAAAAAGTCTGCTGCTAGGTGTTGGGAGAATTTGAAGAGGATTTATGTTCATGACAGTGTAGGTGCACACATATATCTTACACGTAAATTGTTTAGAGCATGTCTTCTGAAAGGTGGAGATATGTTAGCTCATTTGAACTTCATGAAAAGAACTTTTCAAGAGCTACATGAAAAGGAACTGATATTTTCAGAGCTGCATCAAGTTTACATCATTCTTTCCTCATTGGATGAAAGTTATGATGATTATGTATCTTCACTGGAATTCCTGACCAGAGATAAACTGACATTGACTGACATAACCAGAAGGTTGTTAGAAGAAGCAAGAAGATGATTGGATAGGGACCAATTGAGAAGGGAACAACTACAAGAAGAGGATTTGTCTTCAACTGCCTATACTGTTAGGAAATGTTTTTCTTGTGAGGCTAGGGGTCATATAGCTAGATTCTATTAAAAGGGCAAATGACAGAATACTGGTAATCACCAGAAGGCTAAGAAGAATGTTAGTTTAGCTATGTCTAGCAATTCAACTGTAAACCATGATTTGTGGGTTGTTGATAGTGGAGCATCGCACTGCATTACTAGAAATAGAGAGAGGTTT
This sequence comes from Notechis scutatus, assembly GCF_049901735.1. Lineage (NCBI taxonomy): Eukaryota > Metazoa > Chordata > Lepidosauria > Squamata > Elapidae > Notechis > Notechis scutatus. The sequence goes on from NC_142015.1 coordinate 10,306,605, forward strand.
ATAAAGATGTCCAAGAGTAAACATGTATCATTGGCAAATGGATGGAAGATGAAAGCGTCTGGTGAAGGTACTGCATATTGTTCTTGTGTAAACGAGCATTTAACTATGTTATATGTACCTAAACTGAAATTTAATTTGTTATCAGTAAGGGCTTTAGTTAATATTGGTTATGTAGTAACCTTTACAGGAGATAACTGTATAATAGAGAAAGAGAGTAAAAGTGTTACTGCTACTTTAGAGAATGATTTATATGTGTTACATGATGACCAGTTGCAGATGGCTAACTCGTTTTATAGCAATGTTAAGCCACATGATGAATGTATACATTTACTACATAGACGTCTGGGGCACATTAATTTCAAAATGCTCAAACAAACTGTTGACTTGTTAGAGGGAGTAAAATTAAAATCCTGTAGCAAGTATTTAAACTGTAATGCCTGTTGCCAGGAGAAAAGCAAGGTTACTCCAGCAAACAGACTTAATGGGTTTAAGACCAAAGAACCTTTAGAGGTTGTGTTTGCTGGCATAATTGGTCCTAAGAAACCTAGTTTGGGAGGTATGTGCTATGTTTTGAGTATTATGGACCATTACTCACGGTACGGTTTCTGCTATCTTATGAAAAACAAAACAGAAACATTCCAACATTTCTTTAACTGGCTGAGGTTTGCTGAGAGAAAAATAAAAAGTAAAGTAATTACTTTAGTTACTGATAACGGGACTGAGTTTATTAACAAGCCCCCCAACAAACCCCCCCCCCACCCCCCCACCCCCCCCAAAAAAAAAAAAAAAAAAAAAAAAAACAATAAAAAATAAAAAAATTTTAAAACCCCCCCTCCAAAACCCCCCCCCACCCCCCCCCCACCCCCAAAACAAACCCCCCCCCCCCCCCCCCCCCCCCCCCCAGATTCCAAACTATGTTGAAATTGGCTGGTGTTGAGCATAAACGTTCTGCACCTTACAGACCACAACATAACTTGTTTGTAGAACGAAGAGGGCAAACATTACAAGCCATGGCTCACATTATGTTATCTGATTCAGGTTTGCCTGAAACACTGTGGGGTGAAGCCATAATGTGTAGTAACCATGTTTTAAACAATGTAGTTAACACAACAACTGGAGAATTGCCATTCACTCATAGGCATGGCAGAAAACCAAATTTAAGTTACCTACACACATTTGGAGCTCCAGCATGGGTGCATATTCCCTCACAAGTAAGACTGAAAGGGCAACATAGAGCTAAGAAATTATTTTTTGTAGGTTATGAGGCCAATCATAGATCATTTAGATTTTAGGATCCAGGCACAGCTGATGTTTATTGTAGCGCTAGTGCTAAATTTCTTGAGCACGTTGGGTGGAATAAACTGGAACAGGATTCCAGCAATGATATTATTATTTTTTGAAAACAATTTTATTGATTTTCTACAAACAAACAAGACAAACAAAACATTAAAACATCAACTCTCTTATGTACGTACAGTGTGTCGGTTGGTTCATCAGTTTTGTGCATTCATTTCGTAGTCTCAATTACAGTTATGTTACATAACAACTCATATTGTCAATCCAAACTTATATATCCTAATATCGCTATTAATAAATTATTTGATTATACTTTTAATCATTCATGCTTTATGAGATAACAATACTTTAAACAGTTTATTCTATAACAAATCATATAATCATACCAAATCTATCCTAAAAACACTTTATAGATATAATGTCAAATAACATAAGCAAAAGAAAAAATAAAAGTATTCCTTGCTATCTAACTTTCTAAATATTCTATTATCGTATTTTGTCATCTAGCCACTGATAAAAAAGATCCCAAATTTCATAAAATTGTTTATCCTCTTGCTCTCTAGTTTCAAATGTCAGTCTACTCATCTCAGCACATTCCAATATTTTCTTAATAATTTCTTCCTGTGATGGTATTTTCTCATTCTTCCAGTTTTTAGCAAATACAATCCTAGCTGCTGTTAACACATTTACAATCAGATATTTCAAATCTTTACTATATGTATCTGGTAAGATTCCCAATAAAAAAAACTCCGGTTTCAAATCTATACGTTTCTTTGTCATTTTTTCCAACCACATGCGAATTTTAGTCCAATATTTTTTAGCTTCCTCACAAGTCCACCACATATGGTAATATGAGCCAGGTATCTGATGACATTTCCAGCATTTTTCAGATTTGTTCTTGAACATTCTTGCTATTCTTGTCGGGGGAAAGTGCCACCTGTAAAACATCTTATACAAATTTTCTTTATATGCTGTTGACATTGTCATTTTATAATTTTGAGACCACAATTTTTGCCATTTCTCTAAATCAATCCCATATCCAAAATTCTTCCCCCAAACAATCATAGTTTCTTTAACTTGTTCTTCCTCTAATTTAATTCCCAGTAAATAACCATATAATTTTTTAATCACCTTCTCATCAGTACCCATCAAGATCTTATCTAGATCAGTCTGTTTATCATAGAATCCCTCTGTTTTAGAATCTTCATCATACCTTGAATGTATTTGTGCATATAAAAATCAATTCATCTTTATACCTTGTTCCTCTAAATTTTGTATCGATTTAAGTTCACCCTTTTCATCCAATAGTTCCCCATATCTAACTGTTTGTTCCTTCTTATAAATTATAGGATAGGAAAATGCTTCAATAGTCGATAACCAAACTGGAATTTTCAAATAACATTGTCTTTTTATCTTCTCCCAGTTTAACCACAAAGACTCCCGTATATAATGTCTTCTAAAATAACCCTGTGTTTTAGTTCCCTTATACCATAAAAAAGCATGCCAACCCAACAGCAAATCATGACCTTCTAGTGTCAACAATCTAGTCTTTCTTAATGTTATCCATTCCTTAACCCACATAAAACTTGCAGCTTGATAGTACAATTCCCAATTGGGCAGGCCAAAACCTCCTCTAATTCTAGCATCTTGCAAAAGCTTTAGCTTTATTCTCGCTTTCTTACCTTGCCATATATACTTCAACATAATTTTATTTAAATCATCAAAATAGTCTTTTCCGAGCCTAATTGGTATTGTTTGAAAGAGAAATAGGATTCTGGGTAAAATATTCATCTTAATTGTTGAAATTCTCCCTATTAATGACAATTGCAAGTTTTCCCATTTCTTCAAGTCTTGTAGCTATCTGTTGTTTAAGTTTAATATAATTATTCTCTTTTAATGTGCTACATCTTGCTTTCAAGTGTATCCCCAGATACTTGACCTTATTCGTAACTTGGATTTTCAACAGGTCTGCCAGTTCTTCTCTTTGTCTCAGTAGCATGTTCTTTGTCAAAATCTTTGTTTTGTCTTTATTTATTTTCAAACCAGCCACCTCACCATATATCTCTATCTTTTCCAATAACTTTGGAGCTGTTTCTAACGGATCTTCCAAAATAAAGGCTAAGTCATCAGCAAAGGCTTGCAGTTTGAATTCTTCCTTTTTAATTTTCAATCCTTTTATGCTTTTATCATCTCTAATATTTCTATTCAACACTTCCAAAGTCAATACAAATAGCAAAGGAGATAGGGGACATCCTTGTCTTGTGCCTTTTCTTATATTGATAAAGTCTGTAAGTTCTCCCTCCATCATTACCTTTGCTGTCTGTTTATTGTATATGGCTTCTATTGCTTGGATAAATTTTCTGGCGAAACCCATCTGTTCCAATAGTAATAACATAAATCTCCAGTTCACGTTGTCAAATGCCTTTTGAGCATCTAGGAATATCAAAGCCATTTGCTTTTCAGGATGTGCCTCATAGTATTCCAAAGTATCCAAGATTACTCTCATATTGTCTCTAATTTGTCTCTTTGGCAAAAATCCATTTTGATCTGGGTGAATGAAATTATTTAAGTATTTTTTAAGTCTTTCTGCTAAAATTGAAGCAAAGATTTTATAGTCTGCATTTAATAAAGAAATAGGTCTATAGTTCTTAATTTGCAGTGGATTAGCCTCTTCTTTTGGAATAAGTGTAATATAAGCCTCTGACCATGTTTTGGGTATCATCTTCTTTGACATAGCTTCATTCATAACTTCTAGCAATGGAATGCTCAATGATTCTTGAAATGTTTTATAGAATTCTGCCGGAAGCCCATCTGGACCTGGTGCTTTCCCATTATTTTGTTTCTTAAGTGCTTCAGTTAATTCCATCATTGTTATGTTGCTTTCTAGCATTTCTTCAGTCTCTTTAGGTATCTTCGGTAGGTTAGCATTCTGTAGATACTGTTTGACTTTTCCTCGTCAATATTCTCTTGTTTATATAGTTGCCCATAGAAATCTCGAATAATTTCCTTTTTCTCCTTATTACCATAACAAACTTGGCCTTGATCATCTATTAACTTCAATATTTTTCTTGATTCTTTCTCCTTTCTCAACTTATATGCTAGCCATCTACCTGGTTTATTTGCATCTTCAAAATAATTCTGTTTAGCATTTCTAATTTTCTGTGCCAATTCTTCTTTCTCTATTAATTCCATTTTATGTTTAGTTATATCCAACTTCAATTTAATATCCTTTTTCTGTGGCATTTTCTGTAATTCTTTTTCAAGTCTTTTATACTCATCTTCCAAGGCCTTAGTAGCTTGCCTTTTCCTAATATTCTTTTTTCTTATATAATCTATTATCAAACCTCTAACATATGCCTTCATTGTATCCCAAACATTCTGCGTTGAAGTATCTTCTTTTTTATTTTCTCTAAAGAAAAAAGCCAATTCTTTCTCCATCCATTGTGTAAAATCTTTTTCCTTTAAGATAGTATTGTTTAATGTCCATCTCGAACTTTTTTTTTGTCCCTTCCATTTAATTGTCATTGGGCTATGATCTGCCCAAGTACTTGTTTCAATATTTGTTTCTTGAATATTAGATATTAATTCTGTTGAGATCCAAATCATATCCAATCTGGACCATGATAAATGTCTATTTGAATAGAAAGTATATTGTTTAGCTTTAACATTTCTTTCTCTCCAAATGTCTTTTAAAGTTAATTCATCTGTAATTTTAAAAAAAGATTTAGGGAGAGTCTTTCTATTTTGCTTTGTTGTTGTTGCTATATAGTCCAGTTTATTGTCCACAATTCCATTAAAGTCTCCCATCATAATTATATTAACATAGTCCAGTCCAGTTACTTTCATGTGTAATTTTTTATAGAATTCTTCTTGTTTATCATTCGGAGCATAAATTGCAATCAAGAGTATTTTTATATTATTGTCCATTATTTCCACCAATACTCTTCCGTCTTCATCCGTATAAATCAATTTTGCTGGGATAACCTCTTTAATGTATAGAACCACTCCCCTTTTCTTACATTGAGTCAAAGAAGTAAATATTTTCCCTAATTTTGGCTGTACTAACAATTGTTCATGTTGTTTTTTGATATGTACTTCTTGTAAACAAATTATATCAAATTTTAATTTCTCTAATTTATGAAAGGTTTTCCTTCTTTTAACAGCTGAATTGAGTCCATTTATATTCATTGTAATCAATTTTTTTTCTTCCATGATTATGCTTTATATTTAGGTCTAACAGCTCTCGTGGATCTCACTTCACGCTGTTCTTTACTATCCACCTGTCCACCTACTGCACCTTCCTCTTCTTCAATCTCCAGTTGTTCCTCTTGAAACTCAATTAATGAGACCTCTTTCTCTGCCTCTTCTTCTCTCCTTCCAAAAAATTCTGTGTGGAAAAGTTCTGCTTTCTCAATTGAATCGATTCTATGTCTCCGTTCTTGCCACATAAACATTAATCCTTCTGGAATCAGCCATCTATAATTCACTTCCTTTTTCAATAGCAGGAATCGGTATTCTCTTCTCGTCTCTCTCACTCTTCTGGGTATTTGTTTTAAAACCACAATCTCTTTGCCTTTGTATTTCAATGTCTTCTCTCTTACAGCTTGTAATATTTGTGTTTTGATAGATTTTTTGGTAAATCTGATATGAACTTCCCTTGGTAAGTTATTTCTCATCGCATATCTTGTATAAACTCGATATACCTCATCTACTCCATCCATCATCTTTTCCTCTGTAATTTCCAAAGCATCCGCCAGAATTTCTATCATTATCGCAGCCAAATTTTGTCCTTTTTCTTCTTCTATATTCTGAAATCTGAGATAGAATTCTGACCTCTCCATCTCCCACCTCAACATCCCACTTTTATCTTGTTCAACCACTGTTAATCTGCTGTCAATATTTCCAATCTTCTCCTCTCTTTGTTTACCTTCTTCCTCAATTTTTTGGAATCTCTCATCATACTTCACCATCATTTGTTGAATATTTTCCACTTTTTCATCAGTCTTCTCTGTTCTTTTTTCAATAGTGTCTATTTTTATCTTGAGATCTTGGATTCCTTGCATAATCATCTGTAAATTCACTTTTTCTTGTTCTTTATCTTGCTTCAACATTGTCTGAATTAAACGTTGTCCTCCAGCTGGTGGGGAGGCAGAGGTAGAAGTAGAAATGCCAGAAGATATGGGTTTCCTGCTCATTTTGATGCTTCAAGACCTTCAAATTCTTTTTAGCTTTTAATCCAACTGGTAAAATAGCCAATTATAATCCAAAATGGAAAAATCCAATAATAAAAAGCCCAATGACAAAAAGAAAGAAGGAGAAAAAGAAAAATCTTCAGGTTCTTCTAGACCCTAATCCAATTATGAAGTAGTCCACAATAAAAAATGAAAAAAAGAAAAAAGCCCAAAAATAATAATAATAATTAGGAAGAAAACAAAAACAAAAATAAGGAAGAAAAAGAAAAAATTCCTTCAACTTCTTCACACCTTAATCCAATTGGGAAACCTCAATAATAAAAAAAAAAAAGAAAAGGCAGAGTGGTCCAAAAATATAAATGGAAAAAGCAAAAAAAAAAAAAAAAAAAATCCCAGTAAAAAGAAGAAGAAGAAAAGAAAAATAAAGAGAAAATTCTGAGGCTTTCCCTTTAAAATAAAAAGCAAAAATAAGAATATTATTAAAATTAAAGTTTACAGAGAGGCTGGTGAGTAGGGGTACTCAACTGAAAAAAGATAAGAAACCACACTGCCCTTTATTTATTTGTCCAAGGCTCTTATTATGACTCTCTTCTCCACTAGCTTCAAAGCCAAGCCTCAAGTGTTGAAATGTTGATAAGGGTCCAGGAAAGCTCCTGTAATAATATTCTGCTGCGCTCTCCCTCTATCTTATCAAATTAAAGTGTCCTTGAGAAGTAGTCTTTTCAGGGTTCTTCTCCAATTCAAATAAAATATTCAAGCCTCTAGTTGGCAGTGTTACAGAGTTTCTTAATACACTTCCCCCCCCATCCAAAAAAACATAGTTTAAATTAAGCAAAAAAAAAGTATATATATATATATATATATATATATATATATATATATATATATATATATATATATATATATATATATATATATATATATATATAAAAAATAGCCAAAGGGAGCCTCTATCCAAAAAAAATATTTAAAAAATCAAAAAGGAGCATAAGAATATATATAAGAGAAAATTCAGTCCGGTTAACTACAAAGTCACGCTGAAGTCCCCCACCAAAAAAAAGTAAGGAAAAGAAAAAAAAATCCAAGCCTCAATTTGACATCCCTTTAAAAAATGCCGCTCATACAGTTTTGTCAAAAAAAAATCTCACAGATTTCTTATATTCAGAGTGTCCTTTCAAAACTCAGCAAATTAACAAAAAAAAAAAGAAGTTTCTCACCCAGCCGACACACTTAACTTTCAGCCTCTTCCTTTCCGGAGCTGTCCTGACTTCAGCAGCTATGGAGGCTGCCTCTCCACCGCCAGCAAAAGGACTTCTCCTGGATCAAACCGGGGACTTGCGATGTCCCTGGGATCCTGGGAATGTGTCGTTCACGGTCACCGTCTCTACGGGACGGTTTAGGTCCGTTAGGACTGACTGGGGTGAAAATATCAGCTGCGATCTCAGAGCCCCGAGATTGCAGCTGTATCGCCGAGACGAAGCTCCGCCTTCTCCCCCAGCAATGATATTATTATTGACACTCAAATAGTCCCTAAAGATAAAATAAGTAAACCACAAATAGCCATTAAAGAGGAAGAACAGGAGGAAGTAGGAGAACAGGCACAGGAGGAGGTAGGAGAACAGGAGCAGGTGGCACAGGTTAGTCCACCAGTTAGCTTTTTATTACCAAGACGTTCAACCCGAGTAACATGACCACCTGATAGATATCAGGCTAGTGTTGTATGCCAAGTGAATACAGTTCCAAATAACTATAAGAACTAAAACTGTATCCTGCTAAGGATCAGGTTACTTGGTAGGAAGCAATGGATAAGGAACTGGAATCATTAAAAAAAGTTGGAAGTATACGAAAATGTTAAGTTACCATCTGGTAAACATGCCATAGGATGTAAATGGGTTTATAAACTTAAGACTAGTGTAGATAAAGCCAGGTTAGTAGCACAAGGGTTCAATCAGACAGCAAACGGCTATGATGAGGTGTTTGCACCTAGTCTGAAGGCTACTACATTATGAGCAGCATTAGTGTGGGCAGCTCAGGAGAAAAATCATTTGGATGTAGAAACGGCATATCTGCATGTACTGTTGCAACACACTATTTATTTAAAGAAACCTTTAGGTATAAAAAAGATAACACAACTGATTGCGGGAGATTGAAAAAGCATCTTTGTGGCTTAAAGCAATCAGGATATGAGTGGAACCAGTGTATAATTAAGGAATTAACTAAGATAGGTTCTGTAGCTGGCATGGCTGATCCATGTTTGTTTAAAAAAGAAAGTAATGGTATAATTTCGTTGTTGCTATTATTCACTGATGACATAGCATTAATCACCAAAACTAAACAAGAAGCTACTAAAATAATATCACTGTTAGAGAAGAAATTTAAGATTAAAAAGTTGGGAAAAATAAAACAATAACTTGGTTTAAAGATAGATAGAACTAGGGGAGGATACAAAATCTCACAGGCAGATAAAATTAACCAATTACTAAAAAGTTTTAAAATGGAACTTTGTAAGCTGGCTAAAACACCAATGAGCCAGGAGTTTAGCCATAGTGATGTTCAAAGTCCTATTTTTGATAAGAACATTTATCAGTCCTTGATTGGTAGTCTATCTTATCTCAGTAATTGGTCAAGGCCAGATATTGCATAAAGTGTTAACCAATTAGCGAGATTTAACACTGAGCTGACTGAAAGGCACTGGCAAGCTGCTAAATGTGTGTTGAGATATCTGAAACAAACAATGCATTATGCATTGTATTTGGAGCCTAAAGATGAACTGAGTTTAACTGCATATGCTGATGCAAGTTTTGCTACAGACATAAATGCACGAAAATCTACATCGGGTACTGTAGTATTATTGGGAAAGGCATTGATTAGACAGAAACATCTAAGTTTGTCAAAAATGGAGGCTGAATTCTCATGTTTATCTTTATTATGTACAGATTTAATTTGTTATAAGCAACTATTAATTGATATGGGAATTGATGTAACAGGTTCTATTGTTGTTTATGAAGACAACCAATCAGCAATACAGATGGCTTCAAATCTTGCTCTTAAGACAAGATCAAAACACACAGATTAAAGATATTTAATTGGGTGTGGTTCCCCAAACAGCCATAAGATGGAGCCAGAAACCTGGTTTGTCCTGTCCTTTTCTGGAGAGTGTTGCCGTTCCTGCATTGACTGTTGCTGATCATCGTTAGTCTTGGTTTGATGTGAGTCTATTTACTGAACTGTTTTTGATACTGGACTTTGATATTTGGATTATCCCTGGACTGAAAACTGACTGCTTTAACCGTGAATGACTTGGACTGTTTTGTTGAACTTTGCTTAACCGTTTTACTGGAAGTAAAAACCTACATTATACAATACAGTGTGGCTGTGTGCTGTGTGTGTGTTATTCTTCACTACTCTCATTACGTCTCCCTGTGTGCGCTCATTCTCCTAAGGGGGAATTACCTCAACAGTGTATGCCACCCTCTCTGTGTAACAAGCTATCATTTTTCTCCCTCTATTCTGTTATTCATGGAAACCCACCAAACCAAAATTAAATATATTTTTTCCATGTGTTCCTTCTGGTTTCCCACAACCTTAATTTTGTAATTTTTGAGAGATCATTCAGAAAGATTATGAATCTATAAAATAAATGAGGGTTAATAAATAAGCTAAAATGTTACTTAGTCACTTGGCTCCCCGTCATATAAAATATCTCAGGATAATAACACAGTTTGGTTATACTTTATTTACTTATTTTTATTTATTAAATTTGTTTGTAACTCTGCAGGAGAAAAAAGGAAAAGGAAAATAGGATCTGCAAGCACATTTTTAAAAGTAGTTTCCAGATACTTTAAAAAGTAATTCTGAGCTCCATAAAAGCATTTTTCCCTTAAAATCCTTTTACTGTTTGTCTCAGCTCTATTTTTGTGCCAGTAAGTTATTATAATTAATTATCACTCTATTTTATTGTTACTGCCTTAATTTTAGACTTTAAATACTCTAAAATATAAACAATCAATTTAATTATGTAGCTAAACTGGTAGAATTTGCATAGGAAGCAGACACCATTAATATGGTTTACAGAAAGAGAACCTTGTAAATTTATATTAGCAATTAACTTGGATTTTTCTATTGTGTTTCTGATATACTGAAATTTGTCTGAATTATTTGGACTGGGAGACTATCCAAGGAAATTACAAAGTAATTTCTTGGATTTTGGAAGTACTATTCCCATTGTTTGTCGCTTATCTAACTTAGAAGCATGAACTAGGGATTTCTGATTGTGCCAAAAATTTCATTTCTATCTATGGATAATCATTCAAGTGAATTTGCTTTTCTTCCACTCATCCACATCCTTTAAGAACAAAGGAACACTAATGAAATTCATGAGTATGATGGTCTTGAACCATCAGTCAATGGCTGTGTATAATTATCCTATCTTTCATTAGACCTTTTCCCATGTTTTAATTAAATCCCCGGGGAGGCATAAGAAGAGATCCTTTTTCCCCAGATTGGGAACTATAGATAAGCAGGGAACCTTTAATGCCAAGGCATACCATAGAAAATAATGTCAGTTGGAGCTGCAATAGTGCAATATACTGTATAAGCCCAAAACTTCCAACAAAAAGAATTTGAAAGAAATTCTCAAGCATCCTGAGAATACATTATAAAAAAGAGAAAGGAAGCATATTTCACAGGAATGAAATTATATGCAAAGTGGCAATGAAAACTATAGTTTTAAGTTAGCTCTAAATGTTCTCACAAGTTACAGTGGTGGGATTCAAAATTTTTTACTACCAGTTCTGTGATCGTGGCTTGGTGGGTGTGGCAGGGGAAGGATACTGTAAAATATCCAGTCAGAGATGGCATTTGCCAGTTCTCCGAACTACTCAAAATTTCCACTACCAGTTCTCCAGAACTGTTCAAAACCTGCTGAATACCATCTACTGCAGTGTCTTGTAATCAGGTTCTAGCATCTTGCCTTTTGCAGACTGCTTTTCAATTGAACCATCTAATCCAGCAAATCTGGCTGAGGAATTCTGGGAATTGAAGTCCACAAGTCTTAAAGTTGCCAAGGTTGGAGACCCCTGATCTATTCTACCACACAAGTTTTATCATTACTCCACAAGAAAGAAATCAGTCAACAGAGTCAAAGTGAGGTCCTATGAAACAGAGGGGTGGGAGAAATATGTAACCATTTGCAAAATATGGAATTAATTCTGCAATATTATTTGACCTAAATTTCTGATGGCTGTGAGAGTTGTGCTATAAGGAAGGATGAGTGCCAAAGAATTGATGCTTTTTGAATTGCAGAGTTGGAGAAGTCTCTTGAGACTTGGACTGCAAGGAGATCAAATCAATCAATCCTAAAAGAAATCAACCCTGACTGGTTTTTAAAAGGACATATACTGAAGCTGAAGCTCAAATACTTTGACCACCATATAAGAAAGAAGGACTCACAGGAAAGGACCCTGATGTTGGGAAATGTTTGAAGGCAAAGGGAGAAGGGGACAGCAGAGGATAAGTTAGTTTGACAGTGTCATTGATGCAATGAATGTGAATTTGGACAGATAGAGGGACAGAAGTGTGCTATGGTGCGCTGTGGTCCATGGGGCTGCAAAGAGTCAAATATGATTTAATCCATAAAATCTCTGATTTCCCCCATCATTTGGTGTGTGGTTAGCATCCCTTAAAAATAATAAACTGTAAAACGTATGGAAACCACACTGATATACTTTTTAAGGGTTGCTAACCACACCCCCAAAAGGGACATGGTGGCTCAATGGCTAAGATGCTGACCTTGTCGATCAGAAAAGTCAGCATTTCGGCAGTTCGAATCCCTAGCACCATGTAAAAGAGTGAGCTCCCGTTACTTGTCCCAGCTTCTGCCAACTTAGCAGTACAAAAGCATGTAAAAATGCAAGTAGAAAAATAGGGACCACTTTGGTGGGAAGGTAACAGCGTTCTGTGCGCCTTTGGCATTTAGTCATGCCAGCCACATGACCATGGAGACATCTTGGGACAGAGCTGGCTCTTCGGCTTTGTAATGAAGATGAGCACCGCCTCCTAGAACCGGAAACGACTAGCACATATGTGCGAGGGGAACCTTTACCTTTACCTTTAACCACACTCCCACATATCAGTAATCAGATACCTTCACCAAGTTATATAACTGTGCAATACTTTTCATTCAATATTTTTTATTGCCTTACGGTTTCCCCAAAATGAATTGTTTCTATTTCTCTCTTTTTTTTGTAAAGACAGTGATGTGTAGATTATCCAACCAGAAATTTTCAGTGCATCCACTTCCTTAAATTCTGTTCTTTGTTCCTCTCTAGCAATGAATTACAGTGCTGGTTCTGGTTGTCTGTAACACAACTGTGTTCACAACTGTAAAAATGGTTGGTCACTAACTTTGTTTGCTAGATTTATTTTTCCCTATAGTAGCTCAGGTAACTTACAAGAAAGATTTCTCTTTCTCTTTCTCTTCCCCATAACAGCTATGTAAGATAAATTCCGCCAAAGACTCAGTTAGTGTCCATAACATAATGAGGGTAGAATTTATCCTGCTCCCTCCAAGACCTAATCCGCTTTAACCATTACAATACACCAGTTCTTTATATCTCTTTTTACCGGCACTGTCTGCTCTCTTGTCCCTGTTCTTTGCTGTTAGGGTTTCTGGATGAGGAGTATGGATGTTTTCCCTCTAAGGAAAAAGAATAATGCAGATGTGAAGAAGTTCCTAGTTCCAAAACTTCCTACAGTGAAGAGACAGAGCTGTGTAAGATCAAAGATCCTTCAAGCACTTTACAAAAGCACACAGTGGGAGACTGTGTTAATGTTAAAACATTTTGGTGATCATAATTTCATGGCAATTCTCCACATCATTATAAATCTCTCCTTGTGCTTCAGCGTTTTGCTTCTGCCTGCCAAGAGACAGGAAGAAATAATCAAAGCACATTCCCTGTTTCTCAAAATGCAGAGGTGATTTTAGTGAGCAGTCTGAACAATGGTTCTGCAGAAAGTTTGTTGATTTTTTTCATCCATTGAAAGACATGATTAAGAGAATGTGCAATTTATAGTCACTTCTCAGAGTCTGCTGATTGGACTGGCCTTCACGTTGTGAGTGAATGTCATCTTCAACTTAGCTGAGAAAAAAAAAATTATTTTCATAAGGCATCCAGTGTCTAATTTTGAAAAATCAGCAGTTGTTCTTGATTTAATTAATTGATGTTCTTCCTTTATTTGCAGTTCTGCTCCTTAATACTCTAAGCAGCACATTATAATGCTTAATGGATACAGCAATAAAAATTAAGCAGTTTCAAACCTGAGTGGAACTAGGATGGGAGCACACTGCTAAGTCTCAGGGGTTTTGATTAGATTGGACTATTTGGGGGGGGGGGGGATGCCAGAAAGTAACAGACCATTTCCATTGTTGTTGCCTAGAAAACTGCATGACATGATCTAAATTATCAGATTCTCTTGTTGTTTTTGTTGATCTAAGAATGCTGTTCATAGCTGTTGTGCCTTTTCATAATCTAAAATTCTGTACAATAATCTACAGATTTAGACTTTCCAAATGTCAGTTAAACCCTAAAACATGACAACAAAAATAAACTTTTTCTATAAAGCTATTTCTTTTCATTTTCATTTCTTTCTTTTTCTTTCTTTCTTTTTCTCTTTCCTTCTTTCTGATATTTATTTCATGGTTAATTTTTCCTTCCTCCCTCCTTCCTTCCCTCCCTTCCTTCCTTCCCAAAACTTGAAAGTATTTTGACACACTATTACTAGAATTAAAAATGAAAATGTAATGTGTATTTAATTCTAAAGAACATAAACAATCTGTCTCACTTCATGTGCGATTGATCCTTTGCAATAATACAAGACAGTATGCAAATCACATTGATTTATGACCCAGGTCTTGGAATAAACATTGCTTCTTCCATCTAGCAATAAGTGGGTCTTTTTCTGATGCCCGACTTCTTTTAGGGTCTTTGTTTGTTTCACAGACTGTTTAGTTTTCTGTCTCTCTCACACTTATGCAACTGTAAACAGAGCAGCAGGCCCATAAAGATAATTTTGCAACAGGGACTTCCAAATGAAGTTTATGTCATGATACTTCTGCCTTTTATCTTGTGCATTTCCTATTACTGAGAATTGAAAATTGGATAGGTCAATGGTTTCTGATAATGAAGACTGAAGGTTGATGGATACATTGATGAATTAGTTTTATCTGGTCCTTGTTTCAATTATTTACAAATATAAAAACACTTAAAGAGATGTTAATCTTAACATGCATATTTTAACATATATCAAAATTTGCACTCCTAAACATTTTTTATCTCAAAATAGCAATGCATTTTTAAACTGGAATAAGAATTTATATCCTAATATTCATAAGGAGGGAGGGAGAGAGGGAGGGAGGGAGGAAGGAAGGAGTTATCAAACATGTAGTAGAGTAATATTTAGGAGTTTAGTTACTGTTCAGGGGCTAAGGAAAGGGACACAAAAATTGCTCCAGAATAGAATTATTATTATTAATATTTATTTATTTATTTTGTTAAATGCTAACAATATAATAGAAATAAGAATAAACATAATTATAAATACATGAAATAGGAACTAATAATTGGGGACAATAGGACAGGGACAGTAGGCACGATTGTCCGTTTATGCACGCCCCTTACAGACCTCGCAGGAATGGGGTAAGGTCAATACAGGTTAGTTTGAGGGTAAAGGAATGGGGGTTTGAGCATGTGACAACAGAAGCAGGTAGTGAGTTCCAGACATTGACCACTCTGTTGCTGAAATCATACTTCCTGCCATCAAGTTTGGAGTTGTTTACATTCAGTTTATATCTGTCGTGTGCTCTTGTGTTGTTGTGGTTAAAGCTGAAATATTCATTAACTGGTAAGACATTGTAACATATGATTTTATGTACTATGCTTAAGTCCAATCTTAGCTGGCGTAGTTCAAGGAAGTCTAAGCCTAGAAACTCAAGTCTGGTGGTGTAGGGTATTCTGTTGCGAACAGAGGAATTGCCCTCAGAAGTTTGAACTGATTCATGTATGCATTAAAGCCTCTATGCAAACAAGTTTATAATGGAAAACTTTGGCTAATAATTGGCATTGAAGTCATATTTTTCATAGCTTAGAATATGCATTTGTGATGCTCATAAGTTTTCCTTCTCTGTATTTTATTCAAAGCTTTTCTACATGTTCAAACAGAAACTAAGATTCCTGCTGCACATGAATGTATTTATTTTACTGAGCTTATAACCAGCTCTAATCAGGCTTGACACTAAGTTGTTTACATACTTCCCCAAACAGTAATAAGATTAAAACTAAATCATTATAGTATAAACATTACAGCCTAATAAAATAAATATCATGATAAGTAAGTATTCCATGTACCAAAAAGGAACATTAACATCATTCCCACCAGGCAAAGGGAAAATCTGGAAAGGCCTGTTGACACATCTTAGTTGCTTCATGAAAAGTTAACAGATTCAGGGTCAAACTGATATTGGGTGGAACCTTGTGGTATGGCTGAAACAATCTTGAACTATAGAAATAATAGTAGATTTTAGGAGAAGCCCTCCTATTCTACCACCTTTTACAGTGCTAGACAACACAGAATTAACTGTAGAGACCTTCAAGTTTCTATGTTCTGTAATAATTCAAGACTTAAAACCTAACATAAAAAATGTCATCAGAAAAGCACAACAAAGAATGTTCTTCCTGTGCCAACTAAGAAAGCTCAGGCTGCCCAAGGAGCTGTTGATACAGTTCTACAGAGGAATTATTGAGTCTGTCATTTACACCTCTGTAACTGTCTGGTTTGGCACTGAGACCAAACAAGACAAACACAAACTTCAACAGATAGTTAGAACTCCAGAAAAAAACAGTTGCCTTCCATTGAGGATCATGAGCCAGAAAGAGGGCTGTGAAAATATCTATAAAACCCACACTGGACATAAACTTCGCTCAAGACGATGCTATAGGGAGCTGCACAGCAAACCAACTCAACACAAGGATAGTTTTTTTTTCCATGCCATCACTCTGCTAAACAACTAATTCCTACAGCACTGTCAAGCTGCCTAGTAGGGCTATATTATTATTATCCTTCTCATCTTTCCTATTACCTATTTCCTTATCTTATAACTTTGTTGCTTGTATCTTACCATTTATATTGTTTTATTTAGTATGCTAGTTTGATTTATGTTGATTGCTTATTTAGTAGTCTATGACTATCACTAAGTATTATATCTTATGATTTTTGATGACTGCATTTTATGATTATTATGATCTGATTTATCACTTATTGTTTGTATGTACGTTGAGAGCTTATGCACCAGAGACAAATTCCTTTTTTTTTTTTTGGTAAAAATTTTATTTGGGTTTTCACAAAACATAATACAAATAAAATATCTTTTTTTGAGAATAGCATGGTCCTGGGTTATCACTTCTCCATACAGACACAAACTAAATTTTATATTCATCTTTGTGTTCTATTCCATATCTTATTACTATTTGAACATTTTCTCAATAATTTTTCCCTTCCCTTAGTTTTCTCAACCTTGCTTTTAATTATCTCATTCCTTTCTAAATTCAATTATATATATCTTTTTTGAAGTTTCAATATCTTTCTAATAATTATATTTATACTTTTGTCTGTCATGTTTCAATTTCATATATTCTTTTCTCATTAAACAATATTTTCCCCTGTGGTTACTGATTGGAGTATAACACCTTTGTATCTTGTAATTTTTGTCCATTCAACTCTTATTTAAACTTCAATTTATGCATTTACAATTATAACATTCAATATAACACATAACTTCCAGCTGAATTCTGCTTGGTACATTCTTAAAATACACACTAGGCTCTTAAAGAGAAAGTATATATTTAACAATAATAAATAAAATACTTATTCTATTCTAATTCAGCTCTTTCATTAATGTTAGTTATAATCTTTAACATCTTTAACATTTCCTTTCAATGGGGTATCATACTTCCTTAGGAACACTTATAATATTTCCATAATTTTTCCATATTTCTTTAAAATTCTTCACTTAAATTTTTATAATAATTAAAATGTTCCCATCCTTTCCTAATTTCATGCTCTCATTCTCTTTATTTCATTTATTTATTAACAAACATTCCATTACATTACAATGAGTATTTTTATCTATCATTTTAATCACACTTGTTTCATGTTTTCTAAGTTCATTTCTATTTCTAATATAACAATACTATCTTATGTACCCTTGCAGAATCCCTCTTTCAATTAAATTTTCACCCATTATCTCTGTGTCTTCTAAATAAGCTTATACCTTTAATCCTTGTACATTTTCCCTGTTTCTCTATGTCCTGTTTCTGTCCTTTATAACTTCTTTTCCTTTCCCTCTTCCCCCTCTTCTTCTCCCTCCTCTTTTTGACCCCTTGTCTCTCTAATTCTGATTCTCTCTTCTGTAATCCTCTCTTCTGTTTCTTCCTAATGTTGTAATTACTTTTCAAACTATTCTTTTTTTTGTTGCTGTTTTTTCAGATCTTAAATTTTCCACTCTCTTTCCCCCACCTTTCCTTTTCTTTCCCCACATAGAATTACTTGGTCATTGAAGATGGCTTCTTCTTTGAGACAAATTCCTTGTTTGCCCATTCACACTTGGCCAATAAAGAATTCTATATCCTTCTACAACCTTTTATATCTTGTTTCAGAGAAAGAGGAGGCAACTAAGAGGTCCAACACCCAAATTCTTGCAGGTTACATTCAGATAGAGGAGAATATTTGTAGCTCTGGGTTGAAACCAGGGCTGTGGTTGTGGGGAAAATATGGTGGGAGGAATCTTTCATGTTCTCTGAGTTTGGTTTTGTTTTCTTGCAGACATTTCATTGCCAAAATTAGGTGACATAATTAGTGTACAATAGATTGGGTAATAAAACATCTGGAAGAAGAGAACTAAGCTCAGAAATCCCCAAGGTTACATTCCATAAATAATGGACCCAATCAGAATTTTTGCTTCCAGATCAAAGCAAATGTGTGGAGACTTAATGGGCAAACAGTTAAATATGAGCCAACAGTGTGCGGCGGCAGCCAAAAAAGCCAAGGTAATCCTAAATTGCATTAAAAAAGGAATACAATCAAGATCAAATGAGATATTAATACCACTGTATAAAGTCTTAGTAAGACCACACTAGAATACTGCATCCACACTATAAAACATGTTTAGATTCTAGAAAAAGTGCAGAGAAGAGCAACCAGGATGATTAGAGGATTGGAGGCTAAAACATATGAAGAACGGTTACAGGAACTGGGCATAGCTAGTTTAATAAAGAGAAGGACCAAGGGAGACATGATAGCAATGTTCCAATGTTTGAGGGGCTGCCACAGAGAGGAGGGGGTCAAGTTATTTTCCAAGGCACCCAAAGGCCAGACAAGGAATAATTGAACAAGGAGAGATTCAACCTTTTCTGACAGAGAGAACAATCAACCAAGGGAACAGAAGTTGCCTTTGGAAGTTGTGGGAACTTCATCACTTGAGACTTTCAAGAAGAGATTGGACTGCCATTTGTCAGAAATGGTATAGGGTCTCCTGCTTGGGTGGGTGGGTGAGGGTTGGACTAGATGACCTACAAGGTCCTTTCCAACTCTGTTAATCTGTTATTTTATGTGTTTGCCATGAAGGGCTTTAAAGGTGACCACCAGCTGCTTGATTTGTACCAAGGAACAAACTGGCAACCAGTTCTGCTCTCAAATCATTTACCATTCATAACTTCTCAAGCTACAGCATTGTAGACCCGCTGCAATTTCTAAGTGATCTTCAAGGGCAGCCCCTTGCACTGTAATAATATGGGAATAACCAAGCTATGAGTGACAGTGGGAAAAGTCTCCCAGTTGAAGAAAGGCCAATGTTGATGCACAAGGTGGATTTGGGCATCATTAGAAGGCCTGGCATTTATTGGACTTGATCATTTCAGGAATTATTTTGAGAAAGCAAAATACTTTTCTTCTGAATTTTCTGTGTGAAAGGAAGAAAAAATGGTACCCACCTCTCCCTCATAACATTATCTAACTAAATAAATCCTTCTTCAAGAATTCCCATGGACCAGGGGTTCCAAACTCATGTCATCATGGTGGAGTCATGCAATGTATTGGGACTTTCTTTCCCTTCACTAAACTGGGCATGGGCATGGCCAGTGCATGACACATCTGGCCCATGGGCTGGGAGTTTGACAGCTCTGCCATGGACGTTCTACAAAGAAACAAGAATTAGCATTCATGAGTTCACATGAGTTCAAGTCGTGCCTTAGTCATGAAAACCTTCTAGGAGGTCTTGGATCAGTCATCCTCTCTCAACTGAACTCACTTCACAGGGTTGTGGTTGTGGGGAAAATATGGGAGGAGGAGGAACATGTGTTGGATATGTTGCTTCCTGTGTGTTATTTGTAAAAATAATAAAGATGGTATACAAATAAATGAAAAAACAAACCATCATGGAACTGCTGAAAGAGACAATTTCCACATTCAATCCCACTTTAGCTCTCCATAAAAAAAAATTTGCATCCATAGTTTTGATATCATAATATGCAGCATGAGGATTTCAGTCTTGTATCTATAAAAATATGCCTTTTGAAGCATTTAAACAATGATAACTTTGGGTAGATTGCTTATTTACAACCATGGGAACCATCGTAAAACCCTACTATTTATGCATTTGTTGTAAAGATTCATAAACTTCTACAAATTTCCTATTGTTCAATCAGCACTGGCTACCTCCCTATGAACACTACCTCTGTTTCTTGGCACAGAGTTCTTTGCAGCTTTCCAAAGCCAGTTATGAATTTTGGTAAATAATATAAATAGGTTGGAGATTCAGTTTTTTTTCCAAGTTTCATTGGTTGGAGAGATGAACCTTTATTCAAGCACAGCAAGAAAAAGATTGGATGGCAGCAGTGGTAGTCAAAATTAATTGGTGTCGCATCTGTGGTTCCTTCAGTAGCTTTTTTATTTTAGGAGAAAAATAAATAAAAACGGTTCCATAATTTCATGTTGTTTTCCAATGAGGATTTTAAAAGATTTACTTCTGTTTGCAGCAAATGCCATTCCCCAATCAATGCAAATAGAGAGACAAACAAATGAATACTGAAATTAAAGCCAAAGGTTCAGTCTATTTATAGAAAATTCAGAATTGATGTTACATTTCTATCTGCAATTTTTCATTGAAAAAATGCAATGTTACAGTGCATTTGAAGCTTACAATTGCTGCCAGTTAAAGAGCTAATTAATTGATTTCTTACATCCTTCTATTCCAAGTCTTTTCTCTTTCCCTGATCCTTTTTCTGAAGGATATTTTTAAACAAAAAAAAACCTTTAAAATTGCTTTCTTATAAGATGTTCTTGTAAGAAGTAAAAGGAAATTATTTCTAACTATTTCTTCTACACTGAAATAGAAACATAACATTGTCTTCAGAGGATACCAGAGAAAGACCCTTTGAGGTCTTTAAGCAGAAAAAGGGGGTTTTTTTCCCTTAAGAGAAGAAATGCAAGTTTATACATTATCTTATTCCATTAAATATATCATGAAAATATTTTAAAAATCTGGAAATCTCACATTTAACAGCATGCAAAATTAAATACTCATCAAGTTTGAAAAGCAACCCTCTAATATGCAAAATTCATATGCAACATTTCTTAATGTAGGATTTTTTTAAAAAGGTATATATTTTGGAGAGTGTGGAATGCAAACACTTATTAGAGTGTGCTTCCCCCCCACCCCCATCAGTGACTTTAAAGGAATTTTTGAAGAAAGAGTTAGAGACATACGTTGGTGCCAGATTATGCCTCAGTATACTTCCTTTGAAAACTATAGCAGACCTCTATCATGCCACAAGCATTTTTGAACTCATGTCTGGAGACTGAAGGCAACCAGCTTATCCCTCATATTAAGTGTTGGATCAAACAATGACAGCCTCTAATGTCATGAATCATGAATCATGAATCAGGGTGCTGGATGATAGAAGAAGAAGATATTTCTTATCATGACTAGCTTCGTTTTTTAGATCAGTGGCTTACAACAAAACAATAGAAGTTAGCTATCTTAAATTTGCTTGTGTATCCAGCTGTATTATTCAATCATCTATAACTCAGACCTCCCAGTTTGTGCTTTATTTATAAAAACAATTATTTCACATATTTTTTTTCCAAAACCGCCACATCTTTAGATGAAAAGGGAGATGTTTCACAGCTATGTTTTGTCTGTATAAATAGCTAAATGGGGAGGTGGAACCAAGATATTTACCTGCAGCAAAAATCTCACTTTATTAACAGAACATGAAGTTGTTGTTTTTCATTGAATGCCTAAGGAGAAGGTCATATTTCCCATTAAGAGCTAAGTCACCTGAAGAGTTGTAAGAGAATAATATCTCGAAAATGATTTCTCTATTTCACATTTTATAGAATTGTATGTATAAATTCTATCCCAGTGGAATAAAGCGTTCATTGCTAGCATTGGGTGTAGCAAAATTCAGGTATCATTTCAATTGTTGGTCTTTGTTGGTCTCTTTAAGAGATCAGAAAAAGTTAAATTTATTATTATTATTCAGAAACAACTGTTGTGGCTGAAGTTCAAATCTTGGAATTATGTAAATACAGGCACACTAATATTCACTCAAAGTACTTGATGCAACTATAATTATGATCTACAATCTATCTATCTATATAAAATAGGTGTGTGTGTGTGTATGTTCCAGCATAACTCTGGAACACCTCGAGCAATTTCAACCAAATTTGATACATAGATGACTTACCCTCTGGAAACAAATACTGTGGGAGTAAGATACCCCTAACATCCCTTGGGGGTGTGTGCCTTAAAATGGCTTCTACTGTACAGCACCGAGGACTTGCCATTGTAATGGCTTCACAGTACTCCACAAGGGGGCTCCCTCCTGTGGAGGAATAGAAGAATTGCAATGCTGCATAAGAGACGGTACAACAGTGTGAGTCCCGACTACAGAATTTTCCTGAATAATACAGGATTAGGATAAATAAAAACCCAGGCAATGCCAGGTTATCGGCTAGTCATTAAATAAAAAGCCACTCAAATTTGTTAGTTTAAAAAATGTAGCATTTGATACCATTTTCTACCTGCAACCACAAACTTCAGTGTTAGTCCTGAAAAGGCTCAGGCATCATTTATTTCAAATCTAAGATCCATGACTTGGTACAGGAAAGCTTTCAGCTATAGCAAGTATTAAAATGCATTTTATTTTGAAGAAATCACTATCAATCAGTTAAAAAGCACTTTGGATGCTTGAAATATGAATAATATTATATTATTGGTATCTGGCAACTGTACTGAAAAGAAATCAAAGACTTAGCAATGGTGAATGCCTGATTTTTTTCTTGTTAATTTTGGTTGCACACTCAGCCAGATGCTTAGACTGGATCTGTCATTTTTATTCACTGATCAAATCCTTCCCAAGGACTCAGGATGGACAGATGTTGTTGTTTGATGATGTTGGAGGTGTCATTGGAAGATGTAAACTGTTCCAGGTAAAACTACCTTTTGAAATGGATTAAGGGTGATTTTGTCAATGCCCATGGTGTTCATGTGATGTTCCATATGTTTTGGAATTGCACCCAAGGTACCCATTACTACTGGTTCTCTTTACTTTGCCACAGTTATTCTACTTCTATTTTCAGGTCTTTGTATTTATTGGTGGGCGGGGGGGCAGAATCTCAAACATTGGAATGTTGAGAGCATATCACAGTCATATGCTTTTCATAGACCAAAGAAGGTAATAAGCCAGAGACAATTCCCATGGTCCAGAATGTGTTATGGAAAGCATAATTATTGCCACCTTAATACATCCACTCCCACAGAGGGAGGGAGGGAGGGAGGGAGGGAGGAAGGAAGGAAAATCAAAGTAATTTTTTCCTAGTTTCTCTGATTGTCTACAACATGGTTCCTATTCTTTAACCTATCGAAAAATGAGGAAAAATGAAATTGTTGGCATGGATTACTGTTATTAGATATTTATCCCAACTTTTGTATATATAATTAAGGGCAGTTAACATTCTTAATGGATCTACCTCCTCTTTTCTCTATAACAGGTATCTGTGGGCTAAGTTGCACTGAGGGAGACAGACTTGCTCAAAGACACCCAACCAGCTTTCATGCCTAAGGTGGGACTGGAAATCACAGTTGCCTCGTTCCCAGGCTAGCCTCTTAACTACTACAGCAAATTGTCTTTTGAATTTGTTGTAGTTGATGTTGTTTGGGAAGGCTATATGAAATCTTCAGAACTTTTGTTGTTTTGGGGGGTTTTGTGGGTTTTTTTTAAAGGCTATATGGAATTTATTTTCTGTTACAGACATCTGTTAAATTGAGAGTTTCTCTCAGTTCTCACTTTAGCTGATTTACCGCAGGAAAGAAAACCTTTCCAACGATTTATTTTATAGTGTCCTCTGCAAAATTTCTCTAGTGATGAAAAATCAATAACTATTGAACATTTCAAACAGACATCATGAGCTCTGCTGGCTAAAGAAGAGAACAGACATTGTTCAATTGCTTTTCTACATACTTCAAAAATGCTTATTGTGGACTGATTCTTGTTCTAACAACACACATGGGACCTCTTTGGAGTAAATTGTTTGAATTTTAGAGACAGAAAAATAATACTTGGATGTAAGATAGTTCTAAACCTAACTTTTAGTTTTGCATCAAATCCAGCATTCCATTTTTATTTTCTGGCTGATATATCCCTTTATAAATTTTTCAGAATATCAAAAGAGCTTGTCCAAATCAGGTGAATATTTATTTTGTCTATTTTTCTGAATGGAAGCATAGGAAGCATCTGAATATTTCTGTAGGAAGCATAGCAGGAGTGGTCCATTCCATGGTTCATTGCAGAAAAATATATATTCAGAAAGAGATGTTTAAAAAAATACAAAAGCTTTCCATTTAGCAATTATAGCAAAGAGCTCTTGACAGCTATGGAATATTTTCTGAACTTCTGCACTCCTCCACTGAAAGAAACCTCCCAGTAATCAGCTCAGGTTATAACTAAGAATGGTAATAGATTTGTGATATTAAGAATTTTCTTGTTTCCCTGCAGACAGATTAGAATTTGTGCCTACTTTTATTCTCCTGATTGTCCCTTGCAAACATATTTCCTGCCAATTACAGACTGATTAATTGAAGAAGAAACCAAGAAACATTTTTATCAGTTCATTTACAGGTGAAACTCGAAAAATTAGAATATTGTATAAAAGTTCATTTATTTCAGTAATGCAACTTAAAAGGTGAAACTAATATATGAGATAGACTCATTTCATGCAAAGCAAGATAGTCAAGTCATGATTTGTCATAATTGTGATAATTATGGCTTATAGCTCATGAAAACCCAAATCCACAATCTCAGAATATTAGAATATTACATACAATCAATAAAACAAGGATTGTACATTGAACAATATCGGACCTCTGACAAGTATAAGTAGGCTATGTA
The DNA here is from genome assembly GCF_049901735.1 of Notechis scutatus. NCBI lineage: Eukaryota > Metazoa > Chordata > Lepidosauria > Squamata > Elapidae > Notechis > Notechis scutatus. The sequence goes on from NC_142015.1 coordinate 10,331,596, forward strand.
CTCAGTACTTGGTTTGGGCCCCTTTTGTAGCAATTACTGCCTCAATGCGGCGTGGCATGGAAGCTGTCAGCCTGTGGCACTGCTGAGGTGTTATGGAAGACCAGGATGCTTCAATAGCAGCCTTCAGCTCTTCTGCATTGTTCGGTCTCATGTCTCTCATCTTTCTCTTGGCAATGCCCCATAGATTCTCTATGGGGTTCAGGCCAGGCGAGTTTGCTGGCCAATCAAGCACAGTAATCCCATGGTCATTGAACCAGGTTTTGGTGCCTCCGTCCACTCCTTGTGAAAGTCCCCAACACTTTTGAATGGCCTTTTCCTGAAAATCCTTTCCAGGCTGCAGTCATCCCTGCTGCTTGTGCACCCTTTTCTTCCACAGTTTTCCCTTCCACATAACTTTCTATTAATGTGCTTTGATACAGCACTTTGGGAACATCCAACTTCTTTTGCAATTACCTTTTCAGGCTTTCCCTCCTTATGGAGGGTGTCAATGATGGTTTTCTGCACAACTGTCAGGTCAGCAGTCTTTCCCATGATTGTGATTCCTACTGAACCTGACTGAGAGACCATTTAAAGCAGGGGTGGGCAAACTACGGCCCGCGGGCCACATCCGGCCCATTGGTCTGTCCAATGCGGCCCGCCCCTGAAAAAAAATCGCTGCCATTGGTCTGTCCAATCCGGCCTGCCCCGGAAAAAAAATCGCTGGGCGTGGCGTATTGCCCTGTGCCGCGTGGCCCCCAAAGCTGCAAAACAGTGCGGAGCGATCTAGGGGTAGGAAAGAAAAGAAATTTGCAAAGGCCTTGGCTGGGAGTTCGAAATCACCTTCGAGTGCGACCTCTCCGAAGGTGAGTCCCCGCCGATCCCCCTTTTTTTTCCGGGGCTTCCAGGCTTAAACTTTGCAAAGGCAAAGCTTGCAGGCTGGAGTGTCTTCCCGCTGAGGAGCGGGAAGGGTTCCACCCGGCGGGCGGGGCGGGCTGCTTGGAGCCACCTAAAGCTAGGCCGCTGCTGGTGAAGCCTTGCCCTGCCTTGGTGCCCCGTTTCCCGGCTCGGTGGTCCTGCTCGGACGGCACTTTAAAAGCCTGCTCCCAGCACCTGAGCAACTTCCCAGCAACTTTTGGCTTCATTTTAACTCGCGGGCGCTCGTGCCTGGCCCCGAGCTGCGCGGTGGAGGGGAAGCCCGGCGGGCGGGTGGGCAGGCAGGCTGCTTGGAGGAGGCGACCGGCGGCGCTCCAGGCTTCCCCCTCCGCCGTGCGGCTCGGGGCAAGCGCCGCGAGTAAAAACGGTCGAAAGTTGCTGGGAAGTTGCTCGGTTTTCCGGGCTTCCAGGCTTTGCAAAGGCAAAGTTTGCAGGCTGGAGCGTCTTCCCACCGAGGAGCGGGAAGGGTTCCACCCGCGGGGGTGGGCTGCTTAACTTTGCTTGGGCAGGCCTGCTCCCAGCTGCAACTTCCCAGCAACTTTGCTTGCCGCTCAGCAGCCCGCCTGCAGCGGTGGAACGCCTTGGAAGAGCCTGCTTTGAGCCCTGAAGCCCTGAAACCTGAGCAACTTCCCAGCAACTTCGGCTTCCTTAACTGCGGTGCTCACGCCTGGCCCAAGCCGCGTGGTGGAGGAAGCCCGCGGCAGGCGGACTGCTTGAGAAGGCTCCGGCTCTTGCCAGGCACGGCGCCGAGTTAAAGGAAGCCAAGTTGCTGGGAAGTTGCTTGTTCGGGCTTCAGGCTTAAACTTTGCAAAGGCAAAGTTTGCAGGCTGGAGCGTCTTCCCGAGGAGCAGGAAGGGTTCGCCGGCGGGTGGGCGGGCTGCTTAAACTTTGCTTGGTGGCACTTTAAAAGCCTGCTCCCAGCACCCGAGCAACTTCCCAGCAACTTTTGGCTTCCTTTTAACTCGCGGGCGCTCGCGCCTGGCCCCGAGCCGCGCGGCAGAGGGGAAGCCCGGCGGGTGGGCAGGCTGCTTGGAGGAGGTGACCCGGCAGTGCTCCGGCAGCAGCAACAGGCAGTTTTGCCCGGGCTCCGCTCAGGTGTCCAGCTGGGGCTGTCAGGAGTTGCTACCGCCGGCGCAGCTCCGTGCGGCTGCAGTCCTGCGTTGCCTTGGGAAGGAAAAGGCAAAACCAGGAGCCACTGAGCCTGAGCCTCCGGTGCCGCTGCTCCCGTTGCAAAGCACCACCGCGGCTCTTCCTTTTTGCCTTTCCCTTCCCGAGGCAACGCGGGACTGGAGCCGCGCAGAGCCGCGCCGGCGGTAGCAACTCCTGACTCAGGGGGCCTCCGAGGGGAGGGGAAGGAGGAGAAGGGGGGAAGGGGGGGCGATTCCCAAAAAATCTTGTGCTGACCTGGCCCGTCTGTCAAATTTTAAAAGTCAATGCGGCCCCCGAGCCAAAAAGTTTGCCCACCCCTGATTTAAAGGCTCAGGAACCCTTTGCAGGTGTTATGGCTTCATTAGCTGATTAGAGTGGGACACTTTGAGCCTAGAATATTGAACCTTTTCACAATATTCTAATTTTCTGAGATTGTGGATTTGGGGTTTTCATGAGCTGTAAACCATAATCAACTCAATAATGCCACATCACAGTTTGAACTATCTTGCTTTGCAAGTAATGAGTCTATCTCATATATTAGGTTCACCTTTTCAGTTGCATTACTCAAATAAATGAACTTTTGCACGATATTCTAATGTTTTGAGTTTCACCTGTAGTTCAGCATCCAAATAAGAAACTGGTGAAAGAAAAACTTTAGAAATTAAGGTCACAGAATCATTCTATATGGAACAGGATATTTGAAAAAAAAATAATGTTGCTGAACTGGGAATATTTCCACATTACTTTAGGGGCGCGGCAAGGAGAATACTACTCATTTTCATATTTTTGACATTTTGAATCTTTCTTAGCCCAATTTTCAGTGGCAATTTGTTTCTGCCTTTTTAAAAAATGAATGAATTTAATGAATGAACAGATTTTAAATAAGGCCACTGTATGATTATCTTTCTTCTCTGGGTTAGAAAGAAAATTTGTGCAAAGATCTAACTTGGACTTGTTCAGAAAATTCTTCATGGAAGGTATTACTGTTTCTTAATTTCAATTGTTTTTTTAAAAAATAATTTTTAAACCTTTTAAAGAAGAGACTGGACAATTGTTTGTCTGAAATGGTATAAGGTTTCCTGCATGAACAGGGGATTGGACTAGAAGAGCCTTCCATCTCTGTTATTCTGTTATTCATTTTCAGAATAATTTTGGATTCCTTCCTTCCTTCCTTTCCTTCCTTCCTTCCTTCCTTCCTTCCTTCCTTCCTTCCTTCCTTCCTTCCTTCCTTCCTTCCTTCCTTCCTTCCTTCCTTCCTTCCTTCCTTCCTTTTTGGAAGTGTAAGAGCCATGGAGGCTGCAAACTGCTAACCAATTCATTGTAGTGTGAAATTCAGGGCACTAATGAATATCCATTCTCTCTCTCAATCAAATAAGTGCCAAATTACTTACTTATTTAATTACAGATTTACCTTTGAGAACTTCAGTAAAGCTCTCTTCTATTTTAAAATAACATTTGACAACAAATTCTTTCATCAGATTTTGAGAAAAAATGCAGGACATTTCCTCTATAAATTTAGGATATGGCTCCACATTTTGTCTAAATCTTAGATAAGCTCTGAATCCAATTTTCCATTTTCTTACTCCATCTTGTGCATCTTGTCATTTTTAAAAAGTTTGTAAGCCTTATGGTGGAATTTTTCATATTTTAGATTGGAGCAGCTTTGTGAGAAAACAGGATGCAAAGTCAACAAAGAAGAAGAAAAGCCAAATAGTACACAACCAGAATTGAAGATCAGGTTGGAAAATAAATCACCATGCTAAGATGGGATGAAGGCAAGTTAAAAGTGATGGATTAAAAGTTGCAGAAGAACAAAAAGACCAAAGAATACTTGATCAAGAAATACCACCTAGAAACAAGTAAGATCAAGCGAGCACTGGGGTATTAAAGCCACAAATAACAGAAAGTCAGTAGAAACAAACTCAAATTTCACACTATAGGCAGAAACTCAAAATAGCTATGAACAACTGTGGCAAAAGTAAGCAAAGTCCTAATAGCAATGGGTGCAATCCCAAATCAACTGGAGAACCATTGAATACCTTCAGCATTGGTAAAATCATCACCAAGTCAATTGCAAAAAGCAGCTTTACTTAGAACAGCTTAATCCCTGCAATGATACCTTTAACACCTTCAGTCAACAACATCTGTTCATCCCAGGACTTTGAGAAGGACTGACTAGGGCTTAAAAATGCCCAATCCAGTCTAAACATCTGGCTGATTGGGTGAACAACTATAATAATTATGATACAACAGGGATCTATTCACCAAGTTTAATGGAGCTTATTCCCAGTAAATATGTATGGGATTTCAGTCTTAATATTCATTGTTATTGATGTAGGATAACTTTCTCCCATGTCCTTGTCAAACAGGAGAGCTTTCAAGAAATAAAAAATAGATGCATATATTCACTTTATTTTCTCCTTGGAGGATGAATGTGCTGTTATAGTCTGTTGATTTTCTACTTCTTCCCCCCACCCCCAACAGAGTGTCAATGTGAAATTGAATCAGTAAAGGATAAAGAAAACCATATTTTGCTTAGCAAGTTTAAGCTTTCCTTCCTCTTCTCCATCCTCTTAAATTTCAGTGGGTTCTCCCTGAGGAGAACAAATGAAGAAATCAGAGGATGACAACAAGGAACTTTAGTTCCCAGGCCAGTGGACCTGAACTGAACCAGTGTCTCTCATCTTCACATTCTGCATTTGCAATCTCTGACCTGCAGCCACTGGACCTCAGCTGCCAAATGATAGAACAGAAGACTGAGTAGTGGATAAGTGCCAAACTGTTGGATTAGATTCCTTTGAAGAAACCATCTCCTTGGAAGTCAGAATCATGCTGAATACCATCTGAGCCTGGGATGTACTGGATGCTGAAAACTTTTTAAGCCAGTATTAGAGACCAAGATAGTTGTCTGGCCTTCTTCATTTCAGCTAGTCTTATACTTGGAAATCTTTCGATCATAATAGAGCTGGAAGGCACCTTGGAGGTCTAGTCCAATCTGCTGCTCAAGCAAGGGACCCTATTCCATTTCATTCAAGTGTCTGTCCAATCTCTTCTTAAAATCCCCCAGTGATGAAACACTTCTGAAGACAAACTGTTCCACTGATTAATTGTTCTCACTGTTAGGAATTTTCTCCATAGTTCTGGGTTGCTTCTCTCCTTGATTAGTTTCCATCCATAGTTTCTTGTCCTGCCCTCTGGTCCTTTGGAAAATAAATTTACCCGCTGTTCTTTGTGGCAGCCTCTCAAATACTGGAATACTGCTATCATGTCCTCCCAGTCCTTCTTTTCTCTAGACTAGCCAAACCCAAAT